>NW_028134102.1:0-56000 GCF_964662115.1 Mustela nivalis | reverse complement strand
GGACACAAAAAAACATTAGGACCAATCCTCAGGAAAGTCCATTTCATCTCAGCCACCCCGGTTGCTCCCGCCGAGCCATCAGATCTAAACTGTCTTGTTGCTAGGAGACAATTGGAATGTGAGGCGGGCTTCCCATGCATCCATCCTTGAACGGTGCTCTGGAGTCATTCCATATGGGATGTCCTGGAGCTGTCCAACAGTTCTCAATTGTCCCGCAGAAGGAATCCTTGAAGGGGGCATCCCAAAACTCCCAACGTGGGAAAACCTCAATGGCCTCGAGATTCCGCTCCTTTCATGAAGCGGCCGTCAATGCACGGAATGTCCAACCTGAGCCAACGTCTGATCCTCGCCCTGACTTCAGATGCATGAGTATTGGTTCAGATCTGCAGGGTGAACCTGCCGTGCCCTCGCCCTGAAACCCAAGTCTAGCTTGTCTTCTCAGACTTCCGTCCTCACACTCCTGGCCCCGAAGCCCTCAAGTTTGGCAATTCCGGACCCACAATGCAGCACTCTGCCTGCCCCCTAGAAAAAAATTATTGCATCATGAGCTGCACAGGCACCTTCAATGATGATAAACCTCCACAGCACACGACTTCACACAAATTATATAGTCTAACCTGGGCACTAATGCACTGTCGGACACAACCTGAGCCCGGACCTCCTGACCAACACCCGGAAAGAACAGAGCACACTGAGTACATAAGCCCTGCCATGGCCTTAGGTCATCATCTCTTCCCTACCTCAGTTTTCAGGCCTCGGAACCGAGACATTATCTCCAATCACTGCCCAGGGGTGAGTGTGATGCAGAAATCAGAACACCTCCTTACCCATGGTAAGAAACCTTGTGGTTGGCACGTCGTTCAACGTTCAGTGTAGGAGAAACCAGCATTCACCCTAAGGCCCCGCCCAATCTTGAGTGCGACAAGGGCATAAACACGCATTGTGACCCTCAGCATGAGTCCTGTCCTCTAGTAAGTCCTCTCAGTGACTGGACCATCAGATGTCATAATGGGCTTGATATGTCCCTAGGCCCCAATTTTTAACCAGATTTCTGAATGTCCAGTCACCCCCCCCAAGGGCTCTACGCAGGAATCCCTCATTAGGTGAGACACCTGAGGTTAAAAAGAAAACAACATCAATAAAAAAAAAAAAAAGGACCTCTTCCATCCCACAGAGTGACCCCAAACGCTTTGGACTGGTCCAAACCACCAGGGAGTAAGACTCGTCCATTTCCAATGAAGTCACCCAGAAATTTCACGACCATGAGTGACACGATATCCAGAGACAAAAACTTGAGCAAGAGCCTCACACTCGTCCTTTTCTCAAATCCCGAAAAGTTCTCCTCATGGTCTGTAGATAAGTCCTGCCATACCTATGACCTGAAACATAAGCCAAGTTTGTGTTTTCAGACAACTGTCCAAACAGCCCTGGCCTACACAACCTATAGGCTCAGGGCCCTGGAGCCAAACCTGAGGACTGTACTTGCCCTCTCCAAGGGAATTGTGTGTGCCCATTCCAATGGCCACATCCCTTCTAATACGATAAACCTCCAAAGTCCCTGATCCATCTCATTAGTGGTGGCTTCCCAGGTAAAACAGGGGCAATCTGAGCCCATCTGAGCACCTACCTGTACTCAGACCCATAGACAGATGTCCCCAGAGGTAAAAAGGAAAGAACAGGCCCCTAGGCACTAATCATATCCATTGCTTTGGTTTCCAGGCATCTCTCCTCAGAGGCCTGGATTTCAAAACCAGCATATGGCTGTTTCTTGACTCACCCATCAGAAAACATCTCATCTACACATGGGAAACTTGCACGTTGGAGCTGTGTCAAAGCATCTGTTTAGGAGAACATTTCAGGGCCCCAGTGCCACCGCTTCATTCCAAGGTCTCCATCGATACAAAAGCACATTAGGACCCATCCATAGGAGAGTCCATTTCAACTCAGCCTCCTCGGTTGCTCCCCCAGATCCAGCAGATCTAACCTGTCTTGTGTCTAGGAGACAATAGGAATGCGAGGTGGGCTACCCAGCCATGCATCCTTAGAATCCTGCTCAGAATCATTGGCCTGGAGCCAAACAGCAGGTATCAATTGTCCTGCAGAAGACACTTTGCAGTTTGGAGCTTCTCACAAATCCCATCGTGGGAAAACCCCCATGGCCTCGTGATGCCCCCCATTTGTGAAGGGGCCATCAGGGACAGAAACACCAACTTGAGCGATCGTCTGATCCTCGCCCTGACTTCAGATGCACGAGATCTCGATTCAGGTCTGTAGATTGTGCCATCGCTGATACAAAATCCAGAGACAAAAACCTGAGCCAGCGCCTCAGACTCGCACTTTCCTCATATCCTGAAGATTTCTTCTCATGGTTTGTAGATCGGTCCTGACATACCTACGTCCCCATCCTAAGCTGAGTTTGTGTTTTCAGACTTCTGTCCTCAAAGTCCTGGGCCACACACCCTCCAGGCTGGGGCCCCTGGAGCCACACATTAGGACTGTGCCTACCAATCCATGAGAATTCTGCCCATTCCATTGTCCAAAATCGTACAAATTAGGAGAAACCTCCAAAGTCCCTGAGGCCATCCCAATAGTGTAGGTCGCCCGGAACAAACAAGGGCTGTCTGACACCAGCTGATAATCTACCTCCACTCATACCATAAATGGATGTCCCCAGAGGAGAAGATTGAACCAGAGAGGACCCTAGGCCATAATAGGATCCATTGCCTTGGTTTACAGGCATGTCTCCTCAAAAGCCTGATTCCAATACGAGCATAGGGGTTTTGCTGAGGCACTCAGCAGAACTCATCTCGTCTCCACATGGAATCCTGTGCATGGGAGCCATGTCCAAAGCATAGAAGAGTACTTCACGGTCCCGGTGCCACCGCCCCATTCCAAGGCCCTCATGGACACAAAAACACATTAGGACCCATCCTCAGGAAAGTCCATTTCAACTCAGCCACCCCGGTTGCTCCCGCAGAGCCATCAGATCTAAACTGTCTTGTTGCTAGGAGACAATAGGAATGCGAAGCTGGCTTCCAGGCATCCATCCTCGAACGGTGCTCTGGAGTCATTCCATATGGGATGTCCTGGAGCTGTCCAACAGGTCTCAATTGTCTCGCAGAAGGAATCCTTGAAGGGGGCATCCCAAAACTCCCAACGTGGGAAAACCTCAATGGCCTCGAGATTCCACTCCTTTCATGAAACGGCCATCATGCACAGAAACTCCAACCTGAGCCAACGTCTGATCCTCCCCCTGATTCAGATGCATGAGTATTGGTTCAGATCTGCAGGGGTACCTGCCGTGCCCTCGCCCTGAATCCCAAGTCTAGCTTGTCTTTTCAGACTTCCGTCCTCACACTCCTGGCCCCGAAGCCCTCATGTTTGGCAATTCCGGACCCACAATGCAGCACTCTGCCTGCCCTCTCGAAAAAAATTATTGCCTCATGAGCTGCCCAGGCACCTTCAATGAGGATAAACCTCCACAGCACTGGACTTTACCCTAAGTATATATTCTAACCTGGGCCTTAATGCACTGTCGGACACAACCTAAGCCCGGACCTCCCGACCAACACCCGGAAAGCAGACCGCACACTGGGCACATAAGACCCGCCATGGCCTTAGGTCATCATCTCTTCCCTACCTCAGTTTTCAGGCCTCAGAACCGAGACATTATCTCCAATAACTGTCCAGGGGTGAGTGTGATGCAGAAATCAGAACACCTCCTTACACACGGTAAGAAACCTTGTGGTTGGCACGTCGTCCAACGTTCAGTGTAGGAGAAACCAGCATTCACCCTGAGGCCCCGCCCATTCTTGAGTGGGACAAGGGCTTAAACACGCATTGTAACCCTCAGCATGAGTCCTGTCCTCTAGTAAGTCCTCTCAGTGACTGGACCATTAGATGTCATAATGGGCTTGATATGTCCCTAGGCGCCAATTTTTAACCAGATTTCTGAATGTCCAGTCACCCCCCCCAGGGCTCTACTCAGGAATCCGTCATTAGGTGAGACACCTGAGGTTAAAAAGAAAACAACATCAAAAAAAAAAAAAAAAAAACGGTCTTCTTCCATCCCACAGAGTGACCCCAAACGCTTTGCACTGCTCCAAAGCACCAGGGAGTAAGACTCGTCCATGTCCCATGAAGTCACCCAGAAATTTCACGACCATGAGTGACACGATATCCAGAGACAAAAACTTGAGCAAGAGCCTCACACTCGCCCTTTTCTCAAATCCCGAAAAGTTCTCCTCATGGTCTGTAGTTTAAGTCCTGCCATACCTATGACCTGAAACATAAGCCAAGTTTGTTGTTTCAGACAACTGTCCAAACAGCCCTGGCCTACACAACCTACAGGCTCAGGCCACTGGAGCCAAACCTGATGACTGTACTTGGCCTCTCCAAGGGAATTGTGTGTGCCCATTCCAATGGCCACATCCCTTCTAATAGGATAAATCTCCAAAGTCCCTGATCCATCTCAATAGTGGTGGCTTCCCAAGTAAAACAGGGGCAATCTGAGCCCATCTGAGCACCTACCTGTACTCACACCAATAGACAGATGTCCCCAGAGGTAAAAAGGAAAGAACAGGCCCCTAGGCACTAATCATATCCATTGCTTTGGTTTCCAGGCATCTCTCCTCAGAGGCCTGGATTTCAAAACCAGCATATAGCTCTTTCTTGAGTCACCCATCAGAAAACATCTCATCTACCCTTGGGAAACTTGCACGTTGGAGCTGTGTCAAAGCCTCTGTTTAGAAGAACCCTTCAGGACCCCAGTGCCCCCGCTTCATTCCAAGGTCTCCATAGACACAAAAGCACATTCGGACCCATCCAAAGGAGAGTCCATTTCAACTCAGCCTCCTCGGTTGCTCCCCCGATCCAGCAGATAACCTGTCTTGTTCCTAGGAGACAATAGGAATGCGAGGTGGGCTACCCAGCCATGCATCCTTAGAACCCTGCTCAGAATCATTGGCCTGGAGGGAAAAAAAAGGACTCAAATGTCCTCAGAAGACACTTTGCAGTTTGGAGCTTCTCACAACTCCCATCGTTGGAAAACCCCCATGGCCTCGTGATGCCGCCCCTTCGTGAAGGGGCCATCAGAGACAGAAACACAAACTTCAGCGATCGTCTGATCCTCGCCCTGACTTCAGATGCACGAGATCTCGATTCACGTCTGTAGATTGTGCCGTGGCTGATACAAAATCCAGAGACAAAAACCTGAGCAAGCGCCTCAGACTCGCACTTTCTTCATATCCTGAAGAGTTCTTCTCAAGGTTTGTAGCTCAGGCCTGCCATACCTACGTCCCCAAACCTAAGCTGAGTTTGTGTTTTCAGACTTCTGTCCTCAAAGTCCTGGGCCACACACCCTCCAGGCTGGGGCCCCTGGAGCCACACATTAGGACTGTACCTAACAATCCATGGGAATTCTGCCCATTCCATGTCCAAAATCGTACAAATTAGGAGAAACCTCCAAAGTCCCTGAGGCCATCCCAACAGTGTAGGTCGCCCGGAACAAACAAGGGCTGTCTGACACCAGCTGATAATCGACCTCCACTCATACCATAAATGGATGTCCCCAGAGGAGAAGATTGAACCAGACAGGACCCTAGGCCATAATAGGATCCATTGCCTTGGTTTACAGGCATGTATCCTCAAAAGCCTGATTCCAATACGAGCATAGGGGTTTTGCTGAAGCACCCATCAGAACTCATCTCGTCTCCACAAGGAAACCTGTGCATGGGAGCCATGTCCAAAGCATAGGAGAGTACTTCAGAGTCCCGGTGCCACCGCCCCATTCCAAGGCCCTCATGGACACAAAAAAACATTAGGACCAATCCTCAGGAAAGTCCATTTCATCTCAGCCACCCCGGTTGCTCCCGCCGAGCCATCAGATCTAAACTGTCTTGTTGCTAGGAGACAATTGGAATGTGAGGCGGGCTTCCCATGCATCCATCCTTGAACGGTGCTCTGGAGTCATTCCATATGGGATGTCCTGGAGCTGTCCAACAGTTCTCAATTGTCCCGCAGAAGGAATCCTTGAAGGGGGCATCCCAAAACTCCCAACGTGGGAAAACCTCAATGGCCTCGAGATTCCGCTCCTTTCATGAAGCGGCCGTCAATGCACGGAATGTCCAACCTGAGCCAACGTCTGATCCTCGCCCTGACTTCAGATGCATGAGTATTGGTTCAGATCTGCAGGGTGAACCTGCCGTGCCCTCGCCCTGAAACCCAAGTCTAGCTTGTCTTCTCAGACTTCCGTCCTCACACTCCTGGCCCCGAAGCCCTCAAGTTTGGCAATTCCGGACCCACAATGCAGCACTCTGCCTGCCCCCTAGAAAAAAATTATTGCATCATGAGCTGCACAGGCACCTTCAATGATGATAAACCTCCACAGCACACGACTTCACACAAATTATATAGTCTAACCTGGGCACTAATGCACTGTCGGACACAACCTGAGCCCGGACCTCCTGACCAACACCCGGAAAGAACAGAGCACACTGAGTACATAAGCCCTGCCATGGCCTTAGGTCATCATCTCTTCCCTACCTCAGTTTTCAGGCCTCGGAACCGAGACATTATCTCCAATCACTGCCCAGGGGTGAGTGTGATGCAGAAATCAGAACACCTCCTTACCCATGGTAAGAAACCTTGTGGTTGGCACGTCGTTCAACGTTCAGTGTAGGAGAAACCAGCATTCACCCTAAGGCCCCGCCCAATCTTGAGTGCGACAAGGGCATAAACACGCATTGTGACCCTCAGCATGAGTCCTGTCCTCTAGTAAGTCCTCTCAGTGACTGGACCATCAGATGTCATAATGGGCTTGATATGTCCCTAGGCCCCAATTTTTAACCAGATTTCTGAATGTCCAGTCACCCCCCCCAAGGGCTCTACGCAGGAATCCCTCATTAGGTGAGACACCTGAGGTTAAAAAGAAAACAACATCAATAAAAAAAAAAAAAAAGGACCTCTTCCATCCCACAGAGTGACCCCAAACGCTTTGGACTGGTCCAAACCACCAGGGAGTAAGACTCGTCCATTTCCAATGAAGTCACCCAGAAATTTCACGACCATGAGTGACACGATATCCAGAGACAAAAACTTGAGCAAGAGCCTCACACTCGTCCTTTTCTCAAATCCCGAAAAGTTCTCCTCATGGTCTGTAGATAAGTCCTGCCATACCTATGACCTGAAACATAAGCCAAGTTTGTGTTTTCAGACAACTGTCCAAACAGCCCTGGCCTACACAACCTATAGGCTCAGGGCCCTGGAGCCAAACCTGAGGACTGTACTTGCCCTCTCCAAGGGAATTGTGTGTGCCCATTCCAATGGCCACATCCCTTCTAATACGATAAACCTCCAAAGTCCCTGATCCATCTCATTAGTGGTGGCTTCCCAGGTAAAACAGGGGCAATCTGAGCCCATCTGAGCACCTACCTGTACTCAGACCCATAGACAGATGTCCCCAGAGGTAAAAAGGAAAGAACAGGCCCCTAGGCACTAATCATATCCATTGCTTTGGTTTCCAGGCATCTCTCCTCAGAGGCCTGGATTTCAAAACCAGCATATGGCTGTTTCTTGACTCACCCATCAGAAAACATCTCATCTACACATGGGAAACTTGCACGTTGGAGCTGTGTCAAAGCATCTGTTTAGGAGAACATTTCAGGGCCCCAGTGCCACCGCTTCATTCCAAGGTCTCCATCGATACAAAAGCACATTAGGACCCATCCATAGGAGAGTCCATTTCAACTCAGCCTCCTCGGTTGCTCCCCCAGATCCAGCAGATCTAACCTGTCTTGTGTCTAGGAGACAATAGGAATGCGAGGTGGGCTACCCAGCCATGCATCCTTAGAATCCTGCTCAGAATCATTGGCCTGGAGCCAAACAGCAGGTATCAATTGTCCTGCAGAAGACACTTTGCAGTTTGGAGCTTCTCACAAATCCCATCGTGGGAAAACCCCCATGGCCTCGTGATGCCCCCCATTTGTGAAGGGGCCATCAGGGACAGAAACACCAACTTGAGCGATCGTCTGATCCTCGCCCTGACTTCAGATGCACGAGATCTCGATTCAGGTCTGTAGATTGTGCCATCGCTGATACAAAATCCAGAGACAAAAACCTGAGCCAGCGCCTCAGACTCGCACTTTCCTCATATCCTGAAGATTTCTTCTCATGGTTTGTAGATCGGTCCTGACATACCTACGTCCCCATCCTAAGCTGAGTTTGTGTTTTCAGACTTCTGTCCTCAAAGTCCTGGGCCACACACCCTCCAGGCTGGGGCCCCTGGAGCCACACATTAGGACTGTGCCTACCAATCCATGAGAATTCTGCCCATTCCATTGTCCAAAATCGTACAAATTAGGAGAAACCTCCAAAGTCCCTGAGGCCATCCCAATAGTGTAGGTCGCCCGGAACAAACAAGGGCTGTCTGACACCAGCTGATAATCTACCTCCACTCATACCATAAATGGATGTCCCCAGAGGAGAAGATTGAACCAGAGAGGACCCTAGGCCATAATAGGATCCATTGCCTTGGTTTACAGGCATGTCTCCTCAAAAGCCTGATTCCAATACGAGCATAGGGGTTTTGCTGAGGCACTCAGCAGAACTCATCTCGTCTCCACATGGAATCCTGTGCATGGGAGCCATGTCCAAAGCATAGAAGAGTACTTCACGGTCCCGGTGCCACCGCCCCATTCCAAGGCCCTCATGGACACAAAAACACATTAGGACCCATCCTCAGGAAAGTCCATTTCAACTCAGCCACCCCGGTTGCTCCCGCAGAGCCATCAGATCTAAACTGTCTTGTTGCTAGGAGACAATAGGAATGCGAAGCTGGCTTCCAGGCATCCATCCTCGAACGGTGCTCTGGAGTCATTCCATATGGGATGTCCTGGAGCTGTCCAACAGGTCTCAATTGTCTCGCAGAAGGAATCCTTGAAGGGGGCATCCCAAAACTCCCAACGTGGGAAAACCTCAATGGCCTCGAGATTCCACTCCTTTCATGAAACGGCCATCATGCACAGAAACTCCAACCTGAGCCAACGTCTGATCCTCCCCCTGATTCAGATGCATGAGTATTGGTTCAGATCTGCAGGGGTACCTGCCGTGCCCTCGCCCTGAATCCCAAGTCTAGCTTGTCTTTTCAGACTTCCGTCCTCACACTCCTGGCCCCGAAGCCCTCATGTTTGGCAATTCCGGACCCACAATGCAGCACTCTGCCTGCCCTCTCGAAAAAAATTATTGCCTCATGAGCTGCCCAGGCACCTTCAATGAGGATAAACCTCCACAGCACTGGACTTTACCCTAAGTATATATTCTAACCTGGGCCTTAATGCACTGTCGGACACAACCTAAGCCCGGACCTCCCGACCAACACCCGGAAAGCAGACCGCACACTGGGCACATAAGACCCGCCATGGCCTTAGGTCATCATCTCTTCCCTACCTCAGTTTTCAGGCCTCAGAACCGAGACATTATCTCCAATAACTGTCCAGGGGTGAGTGTGATGCAGAAATCAGAACACCTCCTTACACACGGTAAGAAACCTTGTGGTTGGCACGTCGTCCATCGTTCAGTGTAGGAGAAACCAGCATTCACCCTGAGGCCCCGCCCATTCTTGAGTGGGACAAGGGCTTAAACACGCATTGTAAGCCTCAGCATGAGTCCTGTCCTCTAGTAAGTCCTCTCAGTGACTGGACCATTAGATGTCATAATGGGCTTGATATGTCCCTAGGCGCCAATTTTTAACCAGATTTCTGAATGTCCAGTCACCCCCCCCAGGGCTCTACTCAAGAATCCGTCATTAGGTGAGACACCTGAGGTTAAAAAGAAAACAACATCAAAAAAAAAAAAAAAACGGGCTTCTTCCATCCCACAGAGTGACCCCAAACGCTTTGGACTGGTCCAAACCACCAGGGAGTAAGACTCGTCCATGTCCCATGAAGTCACCCAGAAATTTCACGACCATGAGTGACACGATATCCAGAGACAAAAACTTGAGCAAGAGCCTCACACTCGCCCTTTTCTCAAATCCCGAAAAGTTCTCCTCATGGTCTGTAGTTTAAGTCCTGCCATACCTATGACCTGAAACATAAGCCAAGTTTGTTGTTTCAGACAACTGTCCAAACAACCCTGGCCTACACAACCTACAGGCTCAGGCCACTGGAGCCAAACCTGAGGACTGTACCTGCCCTCTCCAAGGGAATTGTGTGTGCCCATTCCAATGGCCACATCCCTTCTAATAGGATAAATCTCCAAAGTCCCTGATCCATCTCAATAGTGGTGGCTTCCCAAGTAAAACAGCGGCAATCTGAGCCCATCTGAGCACCTACCTGTACTCACACCAATAGACAGATGTCCCCAGAGGTAAAAAGGAAAGAACAGGCCCCTAGGCACTAATCATATCCATTGCTTTGGTTTCCAGGCATCTCTCCTCAGAGGCCTGGATTTCAAAACCAGCATATAGCTCTTTCTTGAGTCACCCTTCAGAAAACATCTCATCTACCCTTGGGAAACTTGCACGTTGGAGCTGTGTCAAAGCCTCTGTTTAGAAGAACCCTTCAGGGCCCCAGTGCCCCCGCTTCATTCCAAGGTCTCCATAGACACAAAAGCACATTAGGACCCATCCAAAGGAGAGTCCATTTCAACTCAGCCTCCTCGGATGCTCCCCCGATCCAGCAGATAACTTGTCTTGTTCCTAGGAGACAATAGGAATGCGAGGTGGGCTACCCAGCCATGCATCCTTAGAACCCTGCTCAGAATCATTGGCCTGGAGGGAAAAAAAAGGACTCAAATGTCCTCAGAAGACACTTTGCAGTTTGGAGCTTCTCACAACTCCCATCGTGGGAAAACCCCCATGGCCTCGTGATGCCGCCCCTTCGTGAAGGGGCCATCAGGGACAGAAACACAAACTTCAGCGATCGTCTGATCCTCGCCCTGACTTCCGATGCACGAGATCTCGATTCACGTCTGTAGATTGTGCCGTCGCTGATACAAAATCCAGAGACAAAAACCTGATCAAGCGCCTCAGACTCGCACTTTCTTCATATCCTGAAGAGTTCTTCTCAAGGTTTGTAGCTCAGGCCTGCCATACCTACGTCCCCAAACCTAAGCTGAGTTTGTGTTTTCAGACTTCTGTCCTCAAAGTCCTGGGCCACACACCCTCCAGGATGGGGCCCCTGGAGCCACACATTAGGACTGTGCCTAACAATCCATGGGAATTCTGCCCATTCCATTGTCCAAAATCGTACAAATTAGGAGAAACCTCCAAAGTCCCTGAGGCCATCCCAATAGTGTAGGTCGCCCGGAACAAACAAGGGCTGTCTGACACCAGCTGATAATCGACCTCCACTCATACCATAAATGGATGTCCCCAAGGAAATGATTGAACCAGACAGGACCCTAGGCCATAATAGGATCCATTGCCTTGTTTTACAGACATGTCTCCTCAAAAGCCTGATTCCAATACGAGCATAGGTGTTTTGCTGAGGCACCCAGCAGAACTCATCTCGTCTCCACAAGGAAACCTATGCATGGGAGCCATGTCCAAAGCATAGGAGAGTACTTCATGGTCCCGGTGCCACCGCCCCATTCCAAGGCCCTCATGGACACAAAAACACATTACGACCGATCCTCAGGAAAGTCCATTTCAACTCAGCCAACCCCGATGCTCCCGCAGAGCCGTCAGATCTAAACTGTCTTGTTACTAGGAGACAATTGGAATGCGAGGTGGGCTTCCCAGGCATCCATCCTCGAACGGTGCTCTGGAGTCATTCCATATGGGATGTCCTGGAGCTGTCCAAAAGTTCTCAATTGTCCCGCAGAAGGAATCCTTGAAGGGGGCATCCCACAACTCCCAACGTGGGAAAACTTCAGTGGCCTCGAGATTCCGCTCCATTCATGAAGCGGCCGTCATGCACAGAAACTCCCACCTGAGCCAACGTCTGATCCTCGCCCTGACTTCAGACGCATGTGTATTGGTTCAGTTCTGCAGGGGGTACCTGCCGTGCCCTCGCCCTGAAACCCAAGTCTAGCTTGTCTTCTCAGACTTCCGTCCTCACACTCCTGGCCCCGAAGCCCTCATGTTTGGCAATTCCGGACCCACAATGCAGCACTCTGCCTGCCCTCTAGAAAAAAATTATTGCCTCATGAGCTGCCCAGGCACCTTCAATGAGGATAAACCTCCACAGCACTGGACTTTACCCTAAGTATATATTCTAACCTGGGCCTTAATGCACTGTCGGACACAACCTAAACCCGGACCTCCCGACCAACACCCGGAAAGAACAGAGCACACTGAGTACATAAGCCCTGCCATGGCCTTAGGTCATCATCTCTTCCCTACCTCAGTTTTCAGGCCTCAGAACCGAGACCTTATCTCCAATCACTGCCCAGGGGTGAGTGTGATGCAGAAATCAGAACACCTCCTTACACACGGTAAGAAACCTTGTGGTTGGCACGTCGTCCAACGTTCAGTGTAAGAGAAAACAGCATTCACCCTGAGGCCCCGCCCATTCTTGAGTGGGACAAGGGCTTAAACACGCATTGTAACCCTCAGCATGAGTCCTGTCCTCTAGTAAGTCCTCTCAGTGACTGGACCATTAGATGTCATAATGGGCTTGATATGTCCCTAGGCGCCAATTTTTAACCAGATTTCTGAATGTCCAGTCACCGCCCCCCCAGGGCTCTACACAGGAATCCGTCATTAGGTGAGACACCTGAGGTTAAAAAGAAAACAACATCAAAAAAAAAAAAAACGGACTTCTTCCATCCCACAGAGTGACCCCAAACACTTTGGACTGGTCCAAACCACCAGGGAGTAAGACTCGTCCATTTCCCATGAAGTCACCCAGAAATTTCACGACCATGAGTGACACGATATCCAGAGACAAAAACTTGAGCAAGAGCCTCACACTCGCCCTTTTCTCAAATCCCGAAAAGTTCTCCTCATGGTCTGTAGTTTAAGTCCTGCCATACCTATGACCTGAAACATAAGCCAAGTTTGTTGTTTCAGACAACTGTCCAAACAGCCCTGGCCTACACAACCTACAGGCTCAGGCCACTGGAGCCAAACCTGAGGACTGTACTTGCCCTCTCCAAGGGAATTGTGTGTGCCCATTCCAATGGCCACATCCCTTCTAATAGGATAAATCTCCAAAGTCCCTGATCCATCTCAATAGTGGTGGCTTCCCAAGTAAAACAGGGGCAATCTGAGCCCATCTGAGCACCTACCTGTACTCAGACCAATAGACAGATGTCCCCAGAGGTAAAAAGGAAAGAACAGGCCCCTAGGCACTAATCATATCCATTGCTTTGGTTTCCAGGCATCTCTCCTCAGAGGCCTGGATTTCAAAACCAGCATATAGCTCTTTCTTGAGTCACCCATCAGAAAACATCTCATCTACCCTTGGGAAACTTGCACGTTGGAGCTGTGTCAAAGCCTCTGTTTAGAAGAACCCTTCAGGGCCCCAGTGCCCCCGCTTCATTCCAAGGTCTCCATAGACACAAAAGCACATTAGGACCCATCCAAAGGAGAGTCCATTTCAACTCAGCCTCCTCGGATGCTCCCCCGATCCAGCAGATAACTTGTCTTGTTCCTAGGAGACAATAGGAATGCGAGGTGGGCTACCCAGCCATGCATCCTTAGAACCCTGCTCAGAATCATTGGCCTGGAGGGAAAAAAAAGGACTCAAATGTCCTCAGAAGACACTTTGCAGTTTGGAGCTTCTCACAACTCCCATCGTGGGAAAACCCCCATGGCCTCGTGATGCCGCCCCTTCGTGAAGGGGCCATCAGGGACAGAAACACAAACTTCAGCGATCGTCTGATCCTCGCCCTGACTTCCGATGCACGAGATCTCGATTCACGTCTGTAGATTGTGCCGTCGCTGATACAAAATCCAGAGACAAAAACCTGATCAAGCGCCTCAGACTCGCACTTTCTTCATATCCTGAAGAGTTCTTCTCAAGGTTTGTAGCTCAGGCCTGCCATACCTACGTCCCCAAACCTAAGCTGAGTTTGTGTTTTCAGACTTCTGTCCTCAAAGTCCTGGGCCACACACCCTCCAGGATGGGGCCCCTGGAGCCACACATTAGGACTGTGCCTAACAATCCATGGGAATTCTGCCCATTCCATTGTCCAAAATCGTACAAATTAGGAGAAACCTCCAAAGTCCCTGAGGCCATCCCAATAGTGTAGGTCGCCCGGAACAAACAAGGGCTGTCTGACACCAGCTGATAATCGACCTCCACTCATACCATAAATGGATGTCCCCAAGGAAATGATTGAACCAGACAGGACCCTAGGCCATAATAGGATCCATTGCCTTGTTTTACAGACATGTCTCCTCAAAAGCCTGATTCCAATACGAGCATAGGTGTTTTGCTGAGGCACCCAGCAGAACTCATCTCGTCTCCACAAGGAAACCTATGCATGGGAGCCATGTCCAAAGCATAGGAGAGTACTTCATGGTCCCGGTGCCACCGCCCCATTCCAAGGCCCTCATGGACACAAAAACACATTACGACCGATCCTCAGGAAAGTCCATTTCAACTCAGCCACCCCCGATGCTCCCGCAGAGCCGTCAGATCTAAACTGTCTTGTTACTAGGAGACAATTGGAATGCGAGGTGGGCTTCCCAGGCATCCATCCTCGAACGGTGCTCTGGAGTCATTCCATATGGGATGTCCTGGAGCTGTCCAAAAGTTCTCAATTGTCCCGCAGAAGGAATCCTTGAAGGGGGCATCCCACAACTCCCAACGTGGGAAAACTTCAGTGGCCTCGAGATTCCGCTCCATTCATGAAGCGGCCGTCATGCACGGAAACTCCCACCTGAGCCAACGTCTGATCCTCGCCCTGACTTCAGACGCATGTGTATTGGTTCAGTTCTGCAGGGGGTACCTGCCGTGCCCTCGCCCTGAAACCCAAGTCTAGCTTGTCTTCTCAGACTTCCGTCCTCACACTCCTGGCCCCGAAGCCCTCATGTTTGGCAATTCCGGACCCACAATGCAGCACTCTGCCTGCCCTCTAGAAAAAAATTATTGCCTCATGAGCTGCCCAGGCACCTTCAATGAGGATAAACCTCCACAGCACTGGACTTTACCCTAAGTATATATTCTAACCTGGGCCTTAATGCACTGTCGGACACAACCTAAGCCCGGACCTCCTGACCAACACCCGGAAAGCAGACCGCACACTGAGCACATAAGACCCGCCATGGCCTTAGGTCATCATCTCTTCCCTACCTCAGTTTTCAGGCCTCAGAACCGAGACATTATCTCCAATCACTGCCCAGGGGTGAGTGTGATGCAGAAATCAGAACACCTCCTTACACACGGTAAGAAACCTTGTGGTTGGCACGTCGTCCAACGTTCAGTGTAAGAGAAACCAGCATTCACCCTGAGGCCCCGCCCATTCTTGAGTGGGACAAGGGCTTAAACACGCATTGTAACCCTCAGCATGAGTCCTGTCCTCTAGTAAGTCCTCTCAGTGACTGGACCATTAGATGTCATAATGGGCTTGATATGTACCTAGGCCACAATTTTTAACCAGATTTCTGATTGTCCAGTCACCCACCACCCCCAGGGCTCTACTCTGGAATCCCTCATTTGGGGGGACACCTGAGGTTAAAAAGAAAACAACATAAAAAAAAAAAACAACGGACTTCTTCCATCCCACAGAGTGACCCCAAACGCTTTGGACTGGTCCAAACCACCAGGGAGTAAGACTCGTCCATTTCCCATGAAGTCACCCAGAAATTTCACAACCATGTGTGACACGATATCCAGAGACAAAAACTTGAGCAAGAGCCTCACACTCGCCCTTTTCTCAAATCCCGAAAAGTTCTCCTCATGGTCTGTAGATAAGTCCTGCCATACCTATGACCTGAAAAATAAGCCAAGTTTGTATTTTAAGACAACTGTCCAAACAGCCCTGGACTTCACAACCTACAGCTCAGGCCCTTGGAGCCAAAACTGAAAAATATACTTGCCCTCTCCAAGGGAATTGTGTGTGCCCATTCCAATGGCCACATCCCTTCTAATAGGATAAACCTCCAAAGTCCCTGATCCATCTCATTAGTGGTGGCTTCCCAGGTAAAACAGGGGCAATCTGAGCCCATCTGAGCTCCTACCTGTACTCAGACCCACAGACAGATGTCCCCAGAGGTAAAAAGGAAAGAACAGACACCTAGGCACTAATCATATCAATTGCTTTGGTTTCCAGGCATCTCTCCTCTGAGGCCTGGATTTCAAAACCAGCATATGGCTGTTTCTTGACTCACCCATCAGAAAACATCTCATCTACACATGGGAAACTTGTACGTTGAAGCTGTGTCAAAGCCTCTGTTTAGGAGAACCCTTCAGGGCCCCAGTGCCACCGCTTCATTCCAAGGTCTCCATCGACACAAATGCACATTAGGACCCATCCATAGGAGAGTCCATTTCAACTCAGACTCCTCGGTTGCTCCCCCAGATCCAGCAGATCTAACCTGTCTTGTTTCTAGGAGACAATTGGAATGTGAGGTGGGCTACCCAGCCATGCATCCTTAGAACCCTGCTCAGAATCATTGGCCTGGAGCCAAACAACAGGTCTCAATTGTCCTGCAGAAGACACTTTGAAGATTGGAGCTTCTCACAAATCCCATCGTGGGAAAACACCCATGGCCTCATGATGCCGCCCCTTTGTGAAGGGGCCATCAAGGACAGAAACACCAAATTGAGCGATCGTCTGATCCTCGCCCTGATTTCAGATGCACGAGATCTCGATTCAGATCTGTAGATTGTTCCATCGCTGATATATAATCCAGAGACAAAAACCTGAGCAAGCGCCTCAGACTCGCACTTTCTTCATATCCTGAAGAGTTCTTCTCATGGTTTGTAGATCGGGCCTGCCATACCTACGTCCCCATACCTAAGCTGAGTTTGTGTTTTCAGACTTCTGTCCTCAAAGTCCAGGGTCACACACCCTCCAGGCTGCGGCCACTGGAGCCACACATTAGGACTGTGCCTACCATCCATGGGAATTCTGCCCATTCCATTGTCCAATATCGTACAAATTAGGAGAAACCTCCAAAGTCCCTGAGGCCATCCCAATGGTGTAGGTCGCCCTGAACAAACAAGGACTGTCTGACACCAGCTGATAATCTACCTCCACTCATACCATAAATGGATGTCACCAAGGAGAAGATTGAACCAGACAGGACCCTAGACCATAATAGGATCCATTGCCTTGTTTTACAGGCATGTCTCCTCAAAAGCCTGATTCCAATACGAGCATAGGGGTTTTGCTGAGGCACCCATCAGAACTCATCTCGTCTCCACAAGGAAACCTATGCATGGGAGCCATGTCCAAAGCATAGGAGAGTAGTTCAGGGTCCCAGTGCCACCGCCCCATTCCAAGGCCCTCATGGACACAAAAACACATTAGGACCCATCATCAGGAAAGTCCATATCAACTCCACCACCCCGGTTGCTCCCGCAGAGGGATCAGATCTAAACTGTCTTGTTGCTAGGAGACAATTGGAATGCGAGGCGGGCTTCCCAGGAATCCATCCTCGAACTGTGCTCTGGAGTCATTCCATATGGGATGTCCTGGAGCTGTCCAACAGGTCTCAATTGTCGCGCAGAAGGAATCCTTGAAGGGGGCATCCCACAACTCCCAACGTGGGAAAAACTCAATGGCCTCGAGATTCCGCTCCCTTCATGAAGCGGCCTTCATGCACGGAAACTCCAACCTGAGCCAACGTCTGATCCTCGCCCTGACTTCAGATGCATGCGTATTGTTTCAGATCTGCAGGGGGTACCTGCCGTGCCCTCGCCCTGAAACCCAAGTCTAGCTTGTCTTCTCAGACTTCCGTCCTCACACTCCTGGCACGGAAGCCCTCAAGTTTGGCAATTCCGGACCGACAATGCAGCACTCTGCCTGCCCTCTTGAAAAAAATTATTGCCTCATGAGCTGCCCAGGCACCTTCAATGAGGATAAACCTCCACAGCACTCGACTTCACCCAAATTATATAGTCTAACCTGGGCACTAATGCACTGTCGGACACTACCTGAACCCGGACCTCCTGACCAACACCCGGAAAACAGACCGCACACTGAGCACATAAGACCCGCCATGGCCTTAGGTCATCATGTCTTCCCTACCTCAGTTTTCAGGCCTCAGAACCGATGCCTGCCCAGGGGTGAGTGTGATGCAGAAATCAGAACACCTCCTTACCCATTGTAGGAAACCTTGTGGCACGTCGTCCAACGTTCAGTGTGTAGGAGAGACCAGCATTCACCCTGAGGCCCCGCTCATTCTTGAGTGCGACTAGGGCATAAACACGCATTGTGACCCTCAGCATGAGTCCTGTCCTCTAGTAAGTCCTCTCAGTGACTGGACCATTAGATTCATAATGGGCTTGATATGTCCCTAAGCCCCAATTTTTAACCAGATTTCTGATTGTCCAGTCACCCCCCCCCCCCAGGGCTCTACTCTGGAATCCCTCATTTGGTGAGACACCTGAGGTTAAAGAGAAAACAACATAAAAAAAAAAAACGGACTTATTCCATCCCACAGTGTGACCCCAAACGCTTTGGACTGGTCCAAACCACCAGGGAGTAAGACTCGTCCATTTGCCATGAAGTCACCCAGAAATTTCACGACCATGAGTGACACGATATCCAGAGACAAAAACTTGAGCAAGAGCCTCACATTCGCGATTCTCTCAAATCCCGAAAAGTTCTGCTCATGGTCTGTAGATAAGTCCTGCCATACCTATGACCTGAAACATAAGCCAAGTTTGTGTTTTCAGACAACTGTCCAAACAGCCCTGGCCTACACAACCTACAGTCTCAGGCCCCTGGAGCCAAACCTGAGGACTGTACTTGCCCACTCCAAGGGAATTGTGTGTGCCCATTCCAATGGCCACATCCCTTCTAAGAGGATAAACCTCCAAAGTCCCTGATCCATCTCATTAGTGGTGGCTTCCCAGGTAAAACAGGGGGCAATCTGAGCCCATCTGAGTACCTACCTGCACTCAGACCCATAGACAGATGTCCCCAGAGGTAAAAAGGAAAGAACAGGCCCCTAGGCACTAATCATATCCATTGCTTTGGTTTCCAGGCATCTCTCCTCAGAGGCCTGGATTTCAAAACCAGCAGATGGCTGTTTCTTGACTCACCCATCAGAAAACATCTCATCTACATTGGGAAACTTGCACGTTGGAGCTGTATCAAAGCCTCTGTTTAGGAGAACCCTTCAGGGCCCCAGTGCCACCGCTTCATTCCAAGGTCTCCATAGGCACAAAAGCACATTAGGACCCATCCATAGGAGAGTCCATTTCAACTCAGCCTCCTCGATTGCTCCCCCAGATCCAGCAGATCTAACGTGTCTTGTTTCTAGGAGACAATTGGAATGCGAGGTGGGCTACCCAGCCATGCATCCTTAGAACCCAGCTCAAATCATTGGCCTAGAGCCAAACAACAGGTCTCAATTGTCCTTCAGAAGACACTTTGCAGTTTGGAGTTTCTCACAAATTTCATCGTGGGAAAACCCCCATGGCCTCGTGATGCCGCCCCTTCGTGAAGGGGCCATCAGGGACAGAAACACCAACTTGAGCGATCGTCTGATCCTCGCCCTGACTTTAGATGCACAAGATCTCGATTCAGTTTTGTAGATTGTGCCATCGCTGATACAAAATCCAGAGACAAAACCTGCGCAAGTGCCTCAGACTCGCACTTTCTTCATATCCTGAAGAGTTCTTCTCATGGTTTGTAGATCGGGCCTGCCATACCTACGTCCCCATACCTAAGCTGAGTTTGTGTTTTCAGACTTCTGTCCTCAAAGTCCAGGGTCACACACCCTCCAGGCTGCGGCCCCTGGAGCCACACATTAGGACTGTGCCTACCATCCATGGGAATTCTGCCCATTCCATTGTCCAATATCGTACAAATTAGGAGAAACCTCCAAAGTCCCTGAGGCCATCCCAATGGTGTAGGTCGCCCGGAACAAACAAGGACTGCCTGACACCAGCTGATAATCTACCTCCACTCATACCATAAATGGATGTCACCAAGGAGAAGATTGAACCAGACAGGACCCTAGACCATAATAGGATCCATTGCCTTGTTTTACAGGCATGTCTCCTCAAAAGCCTGATTCCAATACGAGCATAGGGGTTTTGCTGAGGCACCCATCAGAACTCATCTCGTCTCCACAAGGAAACCTATGCATGGGAGCCATGTCCAAAGCATAGGAGAGTAGTTCAGGGTCCCAGTGCCACCGCCCCATTCCAAGGCCCTCATGGACACAAAAACACATTAGGACCCATCATCAGGAAAGTCCATATCAACTCCACCACCCCGGTTGCTCCCGCAGAGGGATCAGATCTAAACTGTCTTGTTGCTAGGAGACAATTGGAATGCGAGGCGGGCTTCCCAGGAATCCATCCTCGAACTGTGCTCTGGAGTCATTCCATATGGGATGTCCTGGAGCTGTCCAACAGGTCTCAATTGTCGCGCAGAAGGAATCCTTGAAGGGGGCATCCCACAACTCCCAACGTGGGAAAAACTCAATGGCCTCGAGATTCCGCTCCCTTCATGAAGCGGCCTTCATGCACGGAAACTCCAACCTGAGCCAACGTCTGATCCTCGCCCTGACTTCAGATGCATGCGTATTGTTTCAGATCTGCAGGGGGTACCTGCCGTGCCCTCGCCCTGAAACCCAAGTCTAGCTTGTCTTCTCAGACTTCCGTCCTCACACTCCTGGCACGGAAGCCCTCAAGTTTGGCAATTCCGGACCGACAATGCAGCACTCTGCCTGCCCTCTTGAAAAAAATTATTGCCTCATGAGCTGCCCAGGCACCTTCAATGAGGATAAACCTCCACAGCACTCGACTTCACCCAAATTATATAGTCTAACCTGGGCACTAATGCACTGTCGGACACTACCTGAACCCGGACCTCCTGACCAACACCCGGAAAACAGACCGCACACTGAGCACATAAGACCCGCCATGGCCTTAGGTCATCATGTCTTCCCTACCTCAGTTTTCAGGCCTCAGAACCGATGCCTGCCCAGGGGTGAGTGTGATGCAGAAATCAGAACACCTCCTTACCCATTGTAGGAAACCTTGTGGCACGTCGTCCAACGTTCAGTGTGTAGGAGAGACCAGCATTCACCCTGAGGCCCCGCTCATTCTTGAGTGCGACTAGGGCATAAACACGCATTGTGACCCTCAGCATGAGTCCTGTCCTCTAGTAAGTCCTCTCAGTGACTGGACCATTAGATGTCATAATGGGCTTGATATGTCCCTAAGCCCCAATTTTTAACCAGATTTCTGATTGTCCAGTCACCCCCCCCCCAGGGCTCTACTCTGGAATCCCTCATTTGGTGAGACACCTGAGGTTAAAGAGAAAACAACATAAAAAAAAAAACTGACTTATTCCCTCCCACAGTGTGACCCCAAACGCTTTGGACTGGTCCAAACCACCAGGGAGTAAGACTCGTCCATTTGCCATGAAGTCACCCAGAAATTTCACGACCATGAGTGACACGATATCCAGAGACAAAAACTTGAGCAAGAGCCTCACATTCGCGATTCTCTCAAATCCCGAAAAGTTCTGCTCATGGTCTGTAGATAAGTCCTGCCATACCTATGACCTGAAACATAAGCCAAGTTTGTGTTTTCAGACAACTGTCCAAACAGCCCTGGCCTACACAACCTACAGTCTCAGGCCCCTGGAGCCAAACCTGAGGACTGTACTTGCCCACTCCAAGGGAATTGTGTGTGCCCATTCCAATGGCCACATCCCTTCTAAGAGGATAAACCTCCAAAGTCCCTGATCCATCTCATTAGTGGTGGCTTCCCAGGTAAAACAGGGGGCAATCTGAGCCCATCTGAGTACCTACCTGCACTCAGACCCATAGACAGATGTCCCCAGAGGTAAAAAGGAAAGAACAGGCCCCTAGGCACTAATCATATCCATTGCTTTGGTTTCCAGGCATCTCTCCTCAGAGGCCTGGATTTCAAAACCAGCAGATGGCTGTTTCTTGACTCACCCATCAGAAAACATCTCATCTACATTGGGAAACTTGCACGTTGGAGCTGTATCAAAGCCTCTGTTTAGGAGAACCCTTCAGGGCCCCAGTGCCACCGCTTCATTCCAAGGTCTCCATCGACACAAAGCACATTAGGACCCATCCATAGGAGAGTCCATTTCAACTCAGCCTCCTCGATTGCTCCCCCAGATCCAGCAGATCTAACGTGTCTTGTTTCTAGGAGACAATTGGAATGCGAGGTGGGCTACCCAGCCATGCATCCTTAGAACCCAGCTCAAATCATTGGCCTAGAGCCAAACAACAGGTCTCAATTGTCCTTCAGAAGACACTTTGCAGTTTGGAGTTTCTCACAAATTTCATCGTGGGAAAACCCCCATGGCCTCGTGATGCCGCCCCTTCGTGAAGGGGCCATCAGGGACAGAAACACCAACTTGAGCGATCGTCTGATCCTCGCCCTGACTTTAGATGCACAAGATCTCGATTCAGTTTTGTAGATTGTGCCATCGCTGATACAAAATCCAGAGACAAAACCTGCGCAAGTGCCTCAGACTCGCACTTTCTTCATATCCTGAAGAGTTCTTCTCATGGTTTGTAGATCGGGCCTGCCATACCTACGTCCCCATACCTAAGCTGAGTTTGTGTTTTCCGACTTCTGTCCTCAAAGTCCAGGGCCACAAACCCTCCAGACTGAGGCCCCTGGAGCCACACATTAGGACTGTGCCTACCAATCCATGGGAATTCTGCCCATTCCATTGTCCAAAATCGTACAAATTAGGAGAAACCTCCAAATTCCCTGAGGCCATCCCAATAGTGTAGGTCGCCTTGACAAACAAGGGCTGTCTGACACCAACTGATAATCTACCTCCACTCATATCATAAATGGATGTCCCCAAGGAGAAGATTGAACCAGACAGGACCCTAGGACATAATAGGATCCATTGCCTTGGTTTACAGGCATGTCTCCTCAAAAGCCTGATTCCAATACGAGCATCGGGGTTTTGCTGAGGCACCCATCAGAACTCATCTCGTCTCCTCAAGGAAACCTATGCATGGGAGCCATGTCCAAAGCATAGGAGAGTACTTCAGGGTCCCGGTGCCACCGCCCCATTCCAAGGCCCTCATGGACACAAAAACACATTAGGACCCATCCTCAGGAAAGTCCATTTCAACTCAGCCACCCCGGTTGCTCCCGCAGAGCCATCAGATCTAAACTGTCTTGTTGCTAGGAGACAATTGGAATGCGATGCGGGCTTCCCAGGCATCCAACTCGAACGGTGCTCTGGAGTCATTCCATATGGGATGTCCTGGAGCTGTCCAACACGTCTCAATTGTCGCGCATAAGGAATCCTTGAAGGGGGCATCCCACAACTCCCAACGTGGGAAAAACTCAATGGCCTCGAGATTCCGCTCCATTCATGAAGCGGCCGCATGACGGAAACTCCAACCTGAGCCAACGTCTGATCCTCGCCCTGAATTCAGATGCATGAGTATTGGTTCAGATCTGCAGGGGGTACCTGCCGTGTCCTCGCCCTGAAACCCAAGTCTAGCTTGTCTTCTCAACTTCGGTCCTCACATTCCTGGCCCTGAAGCCTTCAAGTTTGGCAATTCCGGACCCACAATGCAGCAATCTGCCTGCCCTCTAGAAAAAAATTATTGCCTCATGAGCTTCCCAGACACCTTCAATGAGGATAAACCTCCACAGCACTCTACTTCACCCAAATTATATAGTCTAACCTGAGCACTAATGCACTGTCGGACAAAACCTGAGCCCGGACCTCCTGATCAACACCCGGAAAGCAGACCGCACACTGAGCACATAAGACCCACCATGGCCTTAGGTCATCATCTCTTCGCTATCTCAGTTTTCAGGCCTCAGAACCGAGACATTATCTCCAATCACTGCCCAGGGGTGAGTGTGATGCAGAAATCAGAACACCTCCTTACACATGGTAAGAAACCTTGTGGTTGGCACGTCGTGCAACGTTCAGTGTAGGAGAAACCAGCATTCACCCTGAGGCCCCGCCCATTCTTGAGTGTGACAAGGGTATAAACACTCATTTTGACCCTCAGCATGGGTCCTTTCTTCTAGTAAGTCCTCTCAGTGACTGGACCATTAGTTGTCATAATGGGTTTGGTATGACACTAGGCCCGAATTTTTAACCAGATTTCTGATTGTCCAGTCACCCCCGCCTAGGGCTTTACTCTGGAATCCCTCATTTGGTGGGACACCTGAGGTTAAAAACAAAACAACATCAAAAAAAAAAAAAAACGGACTTCTTCCATTCCACAGAGTGACCCCAAACGCTTTGGACTGGGCCAAACCACCAGGGAGTAAGACTCGACCATTTCCCATGAAGTCACCCAGAAATTTCACGACCATGAGTGACATGATATCCAGAGACAAAAACTTGAGCAAGAGCCTCACAATCGCCCTTTTATCAAATCCCAAAAAGTTCTCCTCATGGTCTGTAGATAAGTCCTGCCATACCTATGACCTGAAACATAAGCCAAGTTTGTGTTTTCAGACAACTGTCCAAACAGCCCTGGCCTACTCAACCTACAGGCTCAGGCCCCTGGAGCCAAACCTGAGGACTGTACTTGCCCTCTCCAAGGGAATTGTGTGTGCCCATTCCAATGGCCACATCCCTTCTAATAGGATAAACATCCAAAGTCCCTGATCCATCTCATTATTGGTGGCTTCCCAGGTAAAACAGGGGCAATCTGATCCCTTCTGAGCACCTACCTGTACTCAGACCCATAGACAGATGTCCCCAGAGGTAAAAAGGAAAGAACAGGCCCCTAGGCACTAATCATATCCATTGCTTTGGTTTCCAGGCATCTCTCCTCAGAGGCCTGGATTTCAAAACCAGCATATGGCTGTTTCTTGACTCACCCATCAGAAAATATCTCATCTACACATGGGAAACTTGCACGTTGGAGCTGTGTCAAAGCCTCTGTTTAGGAGAACCCTTCAGGTCCCCAGAGCCACGGCTTCATTCCAAGGTCTCCATAGAAACAAAAGCACATTAGGACCCATCCATAGGGGAGTCCATTTCAACTCACTCTCCTCGGTTGCTCCCCCAGATCCAGCAGATCTAACCTATCTTGTTTCTAGGAGACAATTGGAATGTGAGGTGGGCTACCCAGCCATTCATCCTTAGTACCCTGCTCAGAATCATTGGCCTGGAGCCAAACAACAGGTCTCAATTGTCCTGCAGAAGACACTTTGAAGATTGGAGCTTCTCACAAATCCCATCGTGGGAAAATCCCCATGACCTCGTGATGCCGCCCCTTCGTGAAGGGCCCATCAGGGACAGAAACACCAACTTGAGCGATCGTCTGATCCTCGCCTTGACTTCAGATGCACCTGATCTCGATTCAGGTCTGTAGAATGTGCCATCGCTGATACAAAATCCAGAGACAAAAACCTGAGCAAACACCTCAGACTCGCACTTTCTTCATATCCTGAAGAGTTCTTCTCATGGTTTGTAGATCGGGCCTGCCATACCTATGTCCCCAAAACTAGGATGAGTTTGTGTTTTCAGACTTCTGTCCTCAAAGTCCTGGGCCACACATCCTCTAGTCTGGGGCCCCTGGAGCCACATATTAGGACTGTGCCTACCAATCCATGGGAATTCTGCCCATTCCATTGTCCAAAATCGAACAAATTAGGAGAAACCTCCAAAGACCCGGAGGCCATCCCAATAGCGTAGGTCGCCCGGAACTAACAAGGGCTGTCTGACACCAGCTGATAATCTACCTCCACTCATACCATAAATGGATGTCCCCAAGGAGAAGATTGAACCAGACAGGACCCTAGGACATAATAGGATCCATTGCCTTGTTTTACAGGCATGTCTCCTCAAAAGCCTGATTCCAATACGAGCATAAGGGTTTTGCTGAGGCACCCAGCAGAACTCATCTCGTCTCCACAAGGAAACCTATGCATGGGAGCCATGTCCAAAGCATAGGAGAGTACTTCAGGGTCCCGGTGCCACCGCCCCATTCCAGGGCCATCATGGACACAAAAACACATTAGGACCCATCCTCAGGAAAGTCCATTTCAACTCAGCCACCCCGGTTGCTCCGCAGAGCCATCAGATCTAAATTGTCTTGTTGCTAGGAGACAATTGGAATGCGAGGCGGGCTTCCAAGGCATCCGCCTCGAACGGTGCTCTGGAGTCATTCCATATGGGATGTCCTGGAGCTGTCCAACAGGCCTCAATTGTCCCGCAGAAGGTATCCTTGAAGGTGGCATCCCACAACTCCCAACGTGGGAAAATCTCAATGGCCCCGAGATTCCGCTCCCTTCATGAAGCGGCCATCATGCACAGAAACTCCAACCTGAGCCAACGTCTGATCTTCGCCCTGACTTCAGATGCATGAGTATTGGTTCAGACCTGCAGGGGGTACCTGCCGTGCCCTAGCCCTGAAACCAAGTCTAGCTAGTCTTCTCAGACTGCCGTCCTCACACTCCTGGCCCCGAAGCCCTCAAGTTTGGCAATTCCGGACCCACAATGCAGCACTCTGCCTGCCCTCTAGAAAAAAATTATTGCCTCATGAGCTGCCCAGGCACCTTCAATGAGGATAAACCTCCACAGCACTCGACTTCACCCAAATTATATAGTCTAACCTGGGAACTAATGCACTGTCGGACACAACCTGAGCCCGGACTTCCCGACCAACTCCCAGAAATCAGACCGCAAACTGAGCACATAAGACCCGCCAAGGCCGTAGGTCATCATCTCTTCCCTACCTCAGTTTTCAGGCCTCAGAAACGAGACATTATCTCCAATCACTGCCCAGGGGTAGTGTGATGCAGAAATCAGAACACCTCCTTACCCATGGTAAGAAACCTTGTGTTTGGCACGTCGTCCAACGTTCAGTGTAGAAGAAACCAGCATTCACCCTGAGGCCCCGCCCATTCTTGAGTGCGACAAGGGCATAAACACGCATTGTGACCCTCAGCATGAGTCCTGTCCTCTAGTAAGTCCTCTCAGTGACTGGACCATTAGATGTCATAATGGGCTTGATATGTCCCTAGGTCCCAATTTTTAACCAGATTTCTGATTGTCCAGTCAACCCCCCCCCCAGGGCTCTACTCTGGAATCCCTCATTTGGTGGGACACCTGAGGTTAAAAAGAAAACAACATCAAAAAAAAAAAAATAAACGGACTTCTTCTATCCCACAGAGTGACCCCAAACGCTTTGGCCTGGGCCAAACCACCAGGGAGTAAGACTCGTCCATTTCCCATGAAGTCACCCAAAAATTTCACGACCATGAGTGACAAGATAACCAGAGACAAAAACTTGAGCAAGAGCCTCACACTCGCCCTTTTCTCAAATCCCGAAATGTTCTCCTCATGGTCTGTATATAAGTCCTACCATACCTATGACCTGAAACATAAGCCAAGTTTGTGTTTTCAGACAACTGTCCAAACAGTCCTGGCCTACACAACCTACAGTCTTAGGCCCTTGGAGCCAAACCTGAGGACTGTACTTGCCCTCTCCAAGGGAATTGTGTGTGCCCATTCCAATGGCCACATTCCTTCTAATAGGATAAACCTCCAAAGTCCCTGATCCATCTCATTAGTGGTGGCTTCCCAGGTAAAACAGGGGCAATCTGAGCCCATCTGAGCACCTACCTGTACTCAGACCCATAGACAGATGTCCCCAGAGGTAAAAAGCAAAGAACAGACCCCTAGTCACTAATCATATCCATTGCTTTGGTTTCCAGGCATCTCTCCTCAGAGGCCTGGATTTCAAAACCAGCAATGGCTGTTTCTTGACTCACCCATCAGAAAACATCTCATCTACACATGGGAAACTTGCACGTTGGAGCTGTTTTCAAAGGCTCTGTTTAGGAGAACCCTTCAGGGCCCCAGTGCCACCGCTCTTTCCAAGGTTCCATAGACACAACAGCACATTAGGACCCATCCACAGGAGAGTCCATTTCAACTCAGCCTCCTCGGTTTCTCCCCTAGATCCAGCAGAACTAACCTGTCTTGATGCTAGGAGACAATTGGAATGCGAGGTGGGCTACCCAGCCATCCATCCTTAGAACCCTGCTCAGAATCATTGGCTTGGAGCCAACAACAGGTCTCAATTGTCCTGCAGAAGACACTTTGCAGTTTGGAGCTTCTCACAATTCCCATTGTGGGAAAACCGCCATGGCCTCGTGATGCCCCCCTTTATGAAGGGGCTATCAGGGTCAGAAACTCCAACCTGAGCGATCGTCTGATCCTCGCCCTGACTTCAGATGCACGAGATCTCTATTCAGTTCTGTAGATTGTGCCTGCCATGTCCTCACCCAGAAACTGAAGCCTAGCTAGTGTTCTCAGACTTCTGTCCTCAGACTACTGACCCAGAAGCCCTCCATTTTGGCAATCCAGAACTACAAAGCAGCACTCTGCCTGCCCTCCAGAAGAAAAACATTGCCCTCTGGGGCTACCAAGTAACCCCAAGTGAGGATCAGCCTGCGCCTACCTTGGCTGTACCCCAAATACATAGGCTGACCAGGGCACTAATGCCCTTTCTGACACTGCCTGAGCCTAGACCTCCTGGCCGCACCAAGACAGCTGGCCGCACACTGAGCACATCGAGCCGCCAAGGCCTTAGGACGTCATCTCTTTCCACCTCGGTTTTCAGGCTTCAGAACCTAGACCTTATCTCTATTCACTGCCCAGACCTGAACCTAATGCAGAAATCAGAATTCCTTCCCCAGGGCAAGAAACCTTGTGGTTGGCATGTTGTCCAATGTTAAGTTTAGTTGAAACCAGTGTGGCCCATGAGGCCCCGCTCATGCTTGCTTTCCAAGCCCCCATACACACAATCCTCACCAGTGTTTGAGTTTACCAGTCGCCCAGCCCGTACCTGGGGCTCTGCTCTGGAATCCCTTTCTTGGAAAGACACATGAGTCAGAAAACACGACTCCACCCTTACCAGAAAATGACCCCAAACTCTTGGGAGCTGGGACAAATCCCCAGAGAGGGATAGTCGTCCATAGTCCCTGAGGCCACCTTTCCAATCCACGGCTATCCCGGACACAACATCCAGAGACAAAAGCCTGAAGGAACGCCTCCCATTCGCCCTTCTTTCAGAGGCCCAGGAGCTCCCTCTCGGGCTGTACATCCGGCCTGCCATACGCTAGGCGCCACTCATGAGCTGAGTTTGTGTTTTCAGACTTTTGTGCCCACAGCCTGGACCCACAAAACCTCCAGGCTAGGGCCTCTGGAGACACAGCGAAAGATTGTGCCTGCCCTCTCCAAGGAAATTGTGCCCAATCCATTGACCACAACCCTACAGGTTAGGGAAAAGCTCCAAGGCCCCTGAGGCCATCAATAGTGTAGGCCACCCTGGACTAAGAAGGGCTCTCTGACACCAGCGGAGCATCTATCTCCACTTAGACTCTCAGACAGTGTCCCCAGAGACAGAAGGTTGAAATGGACAGGCCCCCAGGCCCTAATCTGAACTTTAGCTTTGGTTTCCATGTGTCCGTCCTCAGAGGACTGTTTTCGTAGACCAGCACACGGAGCTTTTCTGAGGCACCAAACCAAACCTCTCTTGTCTTCTCATGGGAAGCTTACTTACTGGGGATGTATCAAACCCTTCAGGTAGGAGATTTCCGCAGGGCCACAGAACAACCAGCACATTCCAAGGTCTCCATGGACTCAAACGCACATTATGACGCATCCTCAGGAGAGGCCATTTCAACTCAGCCGCCTGGGTAGCGTGCCCCAGAGGCACCAGATCAAACATATCTTGTGGCTAATGGCCAATGGGAATGCGAGGCATGCTGTACAGGGATCCATCCTTCGAACCCTGCTCTACAGTCCTTCCGTAGGGTATGTCCTGGAGCCATGCAACAGGACTCGAATGTCCCGCAGAGGAAATTTTGTGGTTGGGGTAACCTCCAAACTCAGCGTGGGAAAACTTTCTTGGCCTCATGAGGCCCCCGCTTCATGAAGGTGCCATCATGGCCAAAAACTCCAGCCTCAGCCAACGTCTGATCCTCAGCCTGACTTCAGATGCAGGAGATTTTGATTCAGCCTCTGCAGAGTGGGCCTGCTCTACCCTTGGCTCCATTCCTCACCCTAGCTTGTGTTTTCAGACTTCTGTCCTCACATTCTGGGCCCACAAACCCACCCTCCTGGAAATTCTGGGGCCACAATGAAGCACTCTGCCTGCCTTCCAGGAGAAAAACATTGTCTATGGTGCTGCCCAGAACCCCAAATGAGGACCAAACAGCTTGGCCATCGGCAACACCCCAATTGCATAGGCTACCTTAAACACTGATGCTCTGTCGCAAATTGCCTGAGCCCAGACCTTCCAACAGACACCGACACAGCTGGCTGCACACCCAGCACATTGGACCAGCCACTGCCTTAGGCCACCATCCATTCCCAACCTGGGTTTTCAGTCATCGGAACCTGGACCTTATCTCCAATTCCTGCACACGGGGGAACCTGATGCACAAGTCAGAACCCCTCCTTCCCCATGGCAAGAAACCTTGCTGCTGGCAGTGAGTCAAACATTCAGTGTAGGAGAAAACGGCATGACCCATGAGGCCACGCCCATGCGTGAGGGCCGCCTTGGGCACAAACACACATGGTGACCCTCAGCATGAGTACCTTATTCAAGTAACGCCTCTCAGTGACTGGACCAAGAGCCCGCATATGTGGCTTGCCATGCCCATAGGCACCCAGGACTAACTAGATGGTGTGTATTCCAGTTGAGGGAAGCCACTGCTGTGCTCTAGAGTCCCTCTCCTGGGGGGTCCCCTGTGGCAGTATACAGTACTCTTTCCTTCCCACAGAATGAACCAAAACACTTGGGAGCTTGGACAATCCCCCGAGAGGAAGGCTCTTCCTCGGCCCCTGAAGCAACCCCTACCCTGAACGGCCACTGTGAAAGCAACACCCAGAGACAAATCCTGAGCGAATGCATCCCACTTGCCCTCCTTTGATATCCAGAGGATCTCCCCTCACGGACTGGAGATCAGCTTGCCATTACCTTGGCCCCTAGCTGAGCCAAGTTTGCTTTTTCAGACATCTGTCCCCACAGCCCTGGCAAACACAGCCTCTTGGCTGGGTCCTCTGGAGCCATACCATATGACCGTGCCTGCTCTCTCCTGGAAAACTGTGTCCATTCCTTTGGCCACACAACTCCAGAATATGAGAAACCTCAAGGACATCCCACTACTGGGAGCCTCCCTGGACACACAGGGGCATTCGGACACAAGCTGAGCAGCTACCTCCACGAAAGCATGCACACAGATGTCAACAGAGATAGAAGGTTGAGCCGGCCAAGCCCTTAGGCCCTAATCTCAACTCTTGCTTTGGTTTCCAGGTGTCACTCCTCAGAGGCTTTGGTTCGAAGAACAGGATATGGGGCTTTCCTGAGGCACTGAACAGAACTCCTCTCGACTCCACATGGGAAGCTTCCTTGTTGAAGCCGTGTCAAACACCTCAGGTTGGAGAATCCTGCAGAGTCCCTGAGCCACCTCCACATTCCAAGGTCTCCCAGGCCACCAACCCACAGTAGGACTCATCTTCAGGAGAGTCCATTTCAACTCTCCCTTCTGGGTAGCTCACCCAGGAGGCCACAGATTGAGCCGGCCTTGTCCTGACTAAAGAGTGGGAATATGAGGTGGCGTTCCCAGGCATCCATGCTTAGACACCTGCTCTCGAGTCTTTCCATATGGGGCCTCCTGGAACCATCCAATAGGACTCGACATTCGTGCAGAAGGAAACCTTGAGGTTTGGAGTAGTTCACAAATCTCATCGTAGGCAAACCTCCCTGGCCTCATGACGCCCCCACACCCTTCAGGAAGAGGCCATGCTGGACAAAAACTCTAGCCTTAGGCTCGTCTCATAGTTGACATGACCTCAGAGCAGGAGATCTCGATTCAGCCTCTGCAGAGTGGGCCTGCCATGCCTTCGATCCCAAACCTCACGCTAGCTTGTTTTTTCAGACTTCCTTCCTCACACTCCTGGCAAACAAGCCCTCCGGACTAGGAACTCCAGAACCACAACCAGGCCCAGTGTCTACCCAACGGAAGAAAAACGTTTCCTTGTGGGGCTATCCAGAAAACCCAGATGAGGATCAACCTGCTCGGGCCTCAACGGTACCCGAACTGGATAGGCTGCACTGGGCACTCATGCTCTGTCTGACACAGCCTGAAGCCAGACGTCCAGACAGACAAGGAGACAGCTGGCCGCACACCCCGCACTCGGACACGCCATGGTCATATGCCGTCAACTCTTCCTAACCTTGGTTTTCAGATATCTGAACCTAGATATTATATCAATTCTCCATACAGCTGGGTATCGCATGCAAAAAACAGAACTCTTCCTTCCCCATGGCTATAAAGCTTGCTCTTGGCATGGAGTCACACCTTCAGGGTGGGAGAAACCTTCATGGCCCCTGATGCCACGCCCAAACGTGAGTGCTGCTTGGGCACAAATTTAAACAGTGACCCTCAGCATGAGCCCCATGTCAAAGAAAGGCCTGTCAGGGCCTGGACCAAGAGCCCGCATATTGACTTGCCAAGCACCTATGCACCCAATCCTCACCAGTGATTGATTTTACCAGTCGCCCAGCCCATACCTGGGTCTCTGGTCTGGAATCCCTTTCTTGGAGAGACACATGAGCCAGAAAACACGACTCCACCCTTACCAGAAAATGACCCCAAACTCTTGGGAGCTGGGACAAATCCCCAGAGAGAGATACTCGTCCACAGTCCCTGAGGCCACCCCTCCTATCCACGGCTATCCCGGACACAACATCCAGAGACAAAAGCCTGAAGGAACGCCTCCCACTCGCCCTTGTTTCAGAGGCCCAGGAGCTCCCTCTCGGGCTGTACATCCGGCCTGCCATACCCTAGGCGCCACTCATGAGCTGAGTTTGTATTTTCAGACTTCTGTGTCCACAGCCTGGTCCCACACAACCTACAGGCTAGGACTTCTGGTGCCACAGCGAAAGATTGTGCCTGCCCTCTCCAAGGAAAGTGTACCCAATCCATTGACCACAACCCCACAGGTTAGGGAAAAGCCCCAAGGCCCCTGAGGCCATCAATAGTGTAGGCCACCCTGGACTAAGAGGGGCTCTCTGACACGAGCGGTGCAAATATCTCCACTTAGACTCTCAGATATTGTCCCCAGAGACAGAAGTTTGAAATGGACAGGCCCCCAGGCCCTAATATGAACCTTAGCTTTGGTTTCCATGTGTCCGTCCTCAGAGGACTGTTTTCGTAGACCAGCACTAGGGGCTTTTCTGAGGCACCAAACAAAACCTCTCTTGTCTCCACATGGGGAGCTTTCTTACTGGGGATGTATCAAACCCTTCAGGTAGGAGAGTTCCGCAGGGCCACTGAACAACCAGCACATTACAAGGTCTTCATGGACCCAAACGCACATTATGACCCATCCTCGGGAGAGGCCATTTCAACTCAGCCCACTGGGTAGCGTGCCCCAGAGGCAGGAGATCAAACATATCTTGTCGCTCATGGTCAATGGGAAACCGAGGCATGCTGTACAGGGATCCATCCTTCGAACCCTGCTCTACAGTCCTTCCGTAGGGTATGTCCTGGAGCTATGCAACAGGACACGAATATCCCGCAGAAGAAACCTATGGTTTGGGGCAACCTCCAAACTCAGCGTGGGAAAACTTCCTTGGCCTCATGAGGCCCCCGCTTCATGAAGGTGCCATCATGGACACATACTCCAGCCTCAGCCAACGTCTGATCCTCAGCCTGACTTCAGATGCAGGAGATTTCGATTCAGCCTCCGCAGAGTGGGCCTGCTCTGCCCTTGGATCCAATCCTCACCCTAGCTGGTGTTTTCAGACTTCCGTCCTCACACTCCTGGCCCACACACCCTCCCTACTGGGAATTCTGGGGCCACAATGAAGCACTCTGCCTGACTCCCAGGAGAAAAACATTGTCTATGGTGCTGCCCAGAGATCCCAAATGAGGATCAAACTGCTTGGCCCTCGGCAACACCCCAATTGCATAGGCTACCTTAAACACTGATGCTCTGTCGCAAATTGCCTGAGCCCAGACCTTCCAACAGACACCGACACAGCTGGCTGCACACCCAGCACATTGGACCAGCCACTGCCTTAGGCCACCATCCATTCCCAACCTGGGTTTTCAGTCATCGGAACCTGGACCTTATCTCCAATTCCTGCACACGGATGAACCTGATGCACAAGTCAGAACCCCTCCTTCCCCATGGCAAGAAACCTTGCTGCTGGCAGTGAGTCAAACATTCAGTGTAGGAGAAAACGGCATGACCCATGAGGCCACGCCCATGCGTGAGGGCCGCCTTGGGCACAAACACACATGGTGACCCTCAGCATGAGTACCTTATTCAAGTAACGCCTCTCAGTGACTGGACCAAGAGCCCGCATATGTGGCTTGCCATGCCCATAGGCACCCAGGACTAACTAGATGGTGTGTATTCCAGTTGAGGGAGGCCACTGCTGTGCTCTAGAGTCCCTCTCCTGGGGGGTCCCCTGTGGCAGAAAACAGTACTCTCCCCTTCCTACAGATTGAACCGAAACACTTGGGAGCTTGGACAATCCCCCGAGAGGAAGGCTCTTCCTCGGCCCCTGAAGCAACCCCTACCCTGAACGGCCACTGTGAACGCAGCACCCAGAGACAAAAGCCTGAGCGACTGCCTCCCACTTGCCCTCCTTTGATATCCAGAGGATCTCCCCTCACGGACTGGAGACCAGGCCTGCCATTACCTTGGCCTCTAGCTGAGCCAAGTTTGCTTTTTCAGACTTCTGTCCCCACAGCCCGGGCAAACACAGCCACTAGGCTGGGTCCTCTGGAGCCATACCACAGGACCGTGCCTTCTCTCTACTGGGAAACTGTGTCCATTCCTTTGGCCACACACCTCCAGAATATGAGAAATCTCAAGGCCCCCGAGGACATCCCACTACTGGGAGCCTCTCTGGACACACAGGTGCATTCGGACACAAGCTGAGCAGCTACCTCCACCAAGGCATGCACACAGATGTCAACAGAGATAGAAGGTTGAGCCGGCCAGGCCCTTAGGCCCTAATCTCAACTCTTGCTTTGGTGTCCAGGTGTCACTCCTCAGAGGCTTTGGTTCGAAGAACAGTATATGGGGCTTTTCTGAGGCACTGAACAAAACTCCTCTCGACTCCACATGGGAAGCTTCCTTGTTGGAGCCGTGTCAAACACCTCAGGTTGGAGAATCCTGCAGAGTCCCTGAGCCACCTCCACATTCCAAGGTCTCCCAGGCCACCAACCCACAGTAGGACTCATCTTCAGGAGAGTCCATTTCAACTCTCCCCTCTGGGTAGCTCACCCAGGAGCCCGCAGATTGAGCCTGACTTGTCCTGACTAAAGAGTGGGAATATGAGGTGGCATTCCCAGGCATCCATGCTTAGACACCTGCTCTCGAGTCTTCCCATATGGGACCTCCTGGAACCATCCAATAGGACTCGACAGTCGTGCAGAAGGAAACCTTGAGGTTTGGAGTAGTTCACAAATCCCATCGTAGGCAAACCTCCCTGGCGTCATGGAGCCCCCACACCCTTAAGGAAGAGGCCATGCTGGACAAAAACTGTAGCCTGAGGCACGTCTCATAGTTGACATGACCTCAGTGCAGGAGATCTCGATACAGCCTCTGCAGAGTGGGCCTGCTCTGCCCTCGGTCCCAAACCTCAGGCTAGCTTGTGTTTTCAGACTTCCTTCCTCACACTCCTGGCAAACAAGCCCTCCGGACTAGGAACTCCAGAACCACATCCCAGCCAGTGTCTGCCCAACGGAAGAACAACGTTTCCCTGTGGGGTTCCCCAGAAAACCCAGATGAGGATCAACCTGCTCGGGCCTTGACGTGCCCCGAACTGGATAGGCTGCTCTGGGCACTTAAGTTCCATCTGACACAGCCTGAAGCCACACGTCCAGACAGACAAGGAGACAGCTGGCCGCACACCCAGCACTTCGGTCACGCCATGGTCTTATGCTGTCACCTCTTCCTAACCTTGGTTTTCAGATATCTGAACCTAGACATTATATCAATTCTCCACACAGCTGGGTATCGCAAGCACAAAAGAGAACTCCTCCTTCCCCATGGCTGTAAAGCTTGCTCTTGGCATGGAATCACACCTTCAGGGTGAGAGAAACCTTCATGTCCCATGATTCCACGCCCAACCGTGGGTGCAGCAGCACAAATTCACACTGTGACCCTCAGCATGAGCCCCATGTCAAAGAAAGGCCTGTCAGGGCCTGGACCAAGAGCCCACATATGGGGCTTGCCAGGCCGCTATGCACCCAATCCTCACCAGTGTTTGAGTTTTCCAGTCACCCCGACCGTACCGCGGGATCTGCTCTCGAATCCCTTTCTTGGAGAGACACATGAGCCAGACAACACGACTCCACCCTTCACACAAAATGACCCCAAACTCTTGGGAGCTGGGACAAATCCCCAGACAGGGATACTCGTCCATAGTCCCTGAGGCCACCCGTCCAATCCACGGCTATCCCGGACACAACATCCAGAGACAAAAGCCTGAAGGAACGCCTCCCACTCGCCCTTGTTTCAGAGGCCCAGGAGCTCCCTCTTGGGCTATACATCCGGCCTGCCATACACTAGGCGCCACTCATAAGCTGAGTTTGTGTTTCCAGACATCTGTGCCCACAGCCTGGACTCACACAACCTCCAGGCTAGCCTCCATTCCAAGGCCCTCATGGACACAAACACACATTAGGCCCCATCCTCAAGAAAGTCCATTTCAACTCAGCCACCCCGGTTTCTCCCGCAGAGCCATCAGATCTCAACTGTCTAGTCCCTTCACTCTTCCCCAGGGCTCTGCTTTGGAATTCCTCTTTGTTTGGGGCACCTGAGGTATCAAACCTGAAAGGAGACCTCCCATCCCACAGATTGACGAAAAACCATTGGGACCGGGCCATATCCACAGAGAGGAAGATTCGTCCATGACCCATGAGGCCTCGCCACATTCCACGGTCATCGTTGATACAAAATCCAGAGAACAAAGCCTGAGCAAGCGCCTCAGACTCGCTCTTTCTTCATGTCCTGAAGTTTTATTCTCATGGTTTGTAGATTGGGCCTGCCATACCTACGTCCCCAAACCTAAGCTGAGTTTGTGTTTTCAGACTTCTGTCCTCAAATTCCAGGGCCACACACCCTCCAGGATGGGGCCCCTGGAGCCACACATTAGGACTGTGCTTACCCCATGCATGGAAATTCTGCCCATTCCATTGTTCAATATCTACATATTAGGAGAACCCTGCAAAGTCCCCGAGGCCATCCCAAGAGTGTAGGTCTCCCGGGACAAACAAGGGCGGTCTGACACCAGCTGAGAATCTATCTCCACACATGACATAGATGGATGTCCCTAGAGAAGAAGATGGAACCAGACATGACCCTAGGCCATAATCAGATCCAAGCTTTGGTTTACAGGCATGTCTCCTCAAAAGCCTGAATTCCAATACAAGCATAGGGGGTTTCCTGAGGCACCCATCAGAACAAACCTCATCTGCACAAGGAAACTTGAGCATGGGAGCTATGTCAAAAGTTTAGGAGAATACTTCAGGGTCCCGGTGCCACCGTCCCATTCCAAGGTTCCCATGGACACAAACACACTTTAGGAACTTACCTCGGGAAAGTCCATTTCAACTCAGCCTCCCCGGTGTCTCCCGCAGAGCCATCAAATCTCAACTGTCTTGTTGTTAGGAGACAATTGAAATGCGAGGCGATCTTCCCTGGCATCCATCTTAGAACAATGCTCTGGAGTCATTCCATAGGAAATGTCCTGGAGCTGCCCAACAAGTCTCAAATGTCCCGAATAAGGAATCCTTGAAGGGGGCATCCCACTACTCCCAACGTGGGAAAACGTTAAGAGCCTTGAGACTCCGCTTCGTTCATGAAGGGGCAGTCATGCACAGAAACTCCAACCGGAGACAACGTCTGTTCCTCGCCGTGACTTCATATGCTTGAGATATTGGTTCAGATCTGCAGGGGACACCTGCAGTTCCCTCGGCCTGAAGCCCAAGTTTAGGTTGTGTTCTCAGACTTCTGTCCTCACACTCCTAGCCCAGAAGCCCTCACGTTTGGCAATTCCGGACCCACAATGCAGCACTCTGCCTGCCCTATAGAAAAAATATCTTGCCTAATGAACTGCCCGGGCACCTCAAATAAGGATCAACCTACACGACACTCGACTGTACCCAAATTATATAGTCTAACCTGGGCACTAATGCACTGTCTGACACAACCTGAGCCCGAACCTCCTGACCAACAACTAGGCACCTGACCGCACACTGAGCACATCAGACCGCCATGGCCTTAGGTCATCATTTCTTCCCAAATGCGGTTTTCTGACTTCCGTACCTAGACCTTATCTCCAACCACTGCCCAGGGTTGAAAAGGATGCAGAAATCAGAACTCCTTCCCCATGGCAAGAGACCTTGTGATTGGCATATGGGGCCTTCCATGCCCCTAGGCCCCAAATTTTAACCATAGTTTTGGTTGTCCCCTCACTCTTCCCCAGGGCTCTGCTTTGGAATTCTTCTTTGGTTGGGACCCTGAGGTAACAAACCTGAGAGGAGACCTCCCATCCCACAGATTGAAGAAAAGCAATTGGGACCGTGCCAAATCCCAAGAGAGGAAGTTTCGTCCATGGCCCATGAGGCTTCCCCACATTCCACGGCCATCATTGACACAAAATCCAGAGACCAAGGCCTGAGCAAGCGCCTCAGACTCGCTCTTTCTTCATATCCTGAAGAGTTCTTCTCATGGCTTGTAGATTGGGCCTGCCATACCTACGTCCCCAAACCTAAGCTGATTCTGTGTTTTCCGACTTCTGTCGTCAAAGTCCTGGGCCACACACCCTCAAGGCTGGGGCCCCTGGAGCCACACATTAGGACTGTGCCTACTTCATGCATGGGAATTCTGCCCATTGCATTGTACAAAATTGTACAAATTAGGAGATCCCTCCAAAGTACCCGAGGCCATCCCAATATGTAGGTCTCTTTGGACAACAAGGGCGGTCTGACACCAGCTGAGCATCTACCTCCAATCATACCATAGATGGATGTCCCCAGAGAAGGACATGGAACCAGACAGGACCCTGCCATAATCGGATCCATTGCTTTGGTTTACAGGCATGTCTCCTAAAAATCCTGGATTCCAATACCAGCATAGGGGGTTTCCTGAGGCACCCATCAGAAAACACCTCGTCTCCACGAGGAAACTTGTGCATGGGACCTATGTCAAAATCTTAGGAGAATACTTCAGAGTCCCGGTGCCACTGCCCCATTCCAAGGACCTAATGGACACAACCACACATTAGGCCCCATGCTCAGGAGCTGTCCATTTCAAATCAGCCACCCTGGTTGCTCCCGCAGAGCCATCCGATCTCCACTGTCTTGTAGCTAGGAGACAATTGGAATGCGAGGCGGGCTTCCCTGGCATCCATCCTCAAAGAGTGCTCTGGAGTCATTCCATATGGGATGTTTTGGAGCTGCCCAACAGGTCTCAATTGTCCCGCAGAAGGAATCCTTGAAGGGGGCATCCCACAACTCCCAATGAGGGAAAACCTGCATGGCCTTGAGATTCCTTTCCGTTCATCAAGGGCAGTCATTCACAGAAACTACAACCTGAGTCAACGTCTGATCCTTGCCGTGACTTCAGATGCATGAGATATGGGTTCAGATGTGCAGGGGGTACCTGCCTTGCCCTCGGTGACGCCCAAGTCTAGCTTGTGTTCTCAGACTTCTGTCCTCACACTACTGGCCCAGAAGCGCTCACGTTTGGAATTCCGGACCCACAATGCAGCACTCTGCCTGCCCTCTAGAAAAAATATCTTGCCTAATGAGCTGCCCAGGCACCTCAAATGAGGATCAACCTACCGGGCACTCCACTGTACCCAAATTATATAGTATAACCTGGGCACTAATGCACTGTCTGACACAACCTGAGCCCGAACCTCCTGACCAACAACCAGGCAGCTGACCGCACACTGAGCACATCAGACCCACCATGGCCTTAGGTCATCATCTATTCCCAACTGCGGTTTTCAGGCTTCCGAACCTAGACCTTTTCTCCAACCACTGCCTATGGTTGAAAATGATGCAGAAATCAGAACTCCTTCCCCATGGCAAGAGACCTTGTGATTGGCATGTTGTCCAAAGTTCAGTGTAGTTGAAACCAGTGTGGCCCATGAGGCCCCGCCCATGCTCACGGGACACATTGGTCACAAACACACATTGTGACCCTCAGCCTGAGCCCAGTCCTCAAATAAGGCCTCTCAGTGGCTGGATGAAGAGACAGCATATGGGGCCTGCCATACCCCTAGGCCCCAAATTTTAACCATAGTTTGGGTTGTCCCTTCAATCTTCCCCAGGGCTCTGCTTTGCAATTCCTCTTTGGTTGGGACACCTGAGGTAACAAACCTGAAAGGAGACCTCCCGTCCCACAGATTGACGAAAACAATTGGGGCCGGGCCAAATCCCAAGAGAGGAAGTTTCGTCCATGGCCCATGAGGCTTCCCCACATTCCACGGCCATCGTTGACACAAAATCCAGAGACCAAAGCCTGAGCAAGCGCCTCAGACTCGCTCTTTCTTCATATCCTGAAGAGTTCTTCTCATGGCTTGTAGATTGGGCCTGCCATACCTACGTCCCCAAACCTAAGCTGATTCTGTGTTTTCCGACTTCTGTCCTCAGAGTCCTGGGCCACACACACTCCAGCCTGGGGCCCCTGGAGCGACACATTAGGACTGTGCCTACTTCATGCATGGGAATTCTGCCCATTCCATAATCCAAAATTTACAAATTAGGAGATCCCTCCAAAGTCCCCAAGGCCATCCCAATATGTAGGTCTCTTTGGACAAACAAGGGCGGTCTGACACCAGCTGAGCAACTAGCTCCACTCAAAACATAGATGGATGTCCCCAAAGAAGGAGATGGAACCTGACAGGACCCTAGGCCATAATCGGATCCATTGCTTTGGTTTACAGGCATGTCTCCTCCAAAATCCTGGATTCCAATACCAGCATAGGGGGTTTCCTGAGGCACCCATCAGAAAACATCTCGTCTCCATGAGGAAAGTTGTGCATGGAACCTATGTCAAAACCTTAGGAGAATACTTCACAGTCCCGGTGCCACTGCCCCATTCCAAGGTCCTCATGGACACAAACACACATTAGGCCCCATGCTCAGGAAAGTCCATTTCAACTCAGCCACCCCGGTTGCTCCCGCAGAGCCATCCTATCTCCACTGTCTTGTTGCTAGGAGACAATTGGAATGTGAGGCGGGCTTCCATGGCATCCATCCTCCAACGGTGCTCTGGAGTCATTCCATATGGGATGTTTTGGAGCTGCCCAACAGGTCTCAATTGTGCCGCAGAAGGAATCCTTGAAGGTGGCATCCCACAACTCCCAACGTGGGAAAACCTCCATGGCCTTGGGATTCCTCTCCGTTCTTGAAGGGGCAGTCATGCACAGAAACTTCAACCTGAGCCAACGTCTGAGCCTCGCCGTGACTTCAGATGCATGAGATATTGGTTCAGATGTGCAGGGGGTACCTGCCTTGCCCTCGGCCTGAAGCCCAGGTCTAGCTTGTGTTCTCAGACTTCTGTCCTCACACTACTGAACCAGAAGCCCTCAAGTTTGGCAATTCCGGGCCCACAATGCAGCACTCTGCCTGCCCTCTAGAAAAAATATCTTGCCTAATGAGCTGCCCAGGCTCCTCAAATGAGGATCAACCTAAACGGCACTCGACTGTACCCAAATTATATAGTGTAACCTGGTCACTAATGCACTGTCTGACACAACCTGAGCCCGAACCTCCTGACCAACAACCAGGCAGCTGACCGCACACTGAGCACATCAGACCCACCATGGCCTTAGGTCATCATCTCTTCCCAACTGCAGTTTTCAGGCTTCTGAACCTAGACCTTTTCTCCAAACACTGCCAATGGTTGAAAATGATGCAGAAATCAGAACTCCTTCCCCATGGCAAGAGACCTTGTGATTGGTATGTTGTCCAAAGTTCAGTGTAGTTTAAACCAGTGTGGCCCATGAGGCCCGGCCCCTTCTCGCGGGCCACATTGGTCACAAACACACATTGTGACCCTCAGCCTGAGCCCAGTCCTCAAGTAAGGCCTCTCAGTGGCTGGATGAAGAGACAGCATATGGGGCCTGCCATGCCCCTAGGCCCCAAATTTTAACCATAGTTTGGGTTGTCCATTCACTCTTCCCCAGGGCTCTGCTTTGGAATTCCTCCTGGTTGGGACACCTGAGGTAACAAACCTGAAAGGAGACCTCCCATCCCACAGATTGACGAAAAACAATTGGGACCGTTCCAAATCCACAGAGTGGAAGATTCGTCCATGGCCCATGAGGCCTCCCCACATTCCACGGCCATCGTTGACACAAAATCCAGAGACCAAAGCCTGAGGAATCGCCTCAGACTCGCTCTTTCTTCGTATTCTGAAGATTTCTTATCATGGTTTGTAGATTGGGCCAGCCATACCTAAGTCCCCAAACCTAAGCTGAGTTTGTGTTTTCAGAATTCTGTCCTCAACGTCCTGGGCCACAAACCCTCCAGGCTGGGGCCCGTGGAGCCAAACATTAGGAATGTTCCTACCCCATGCATGGGAATTCTGCCCATTCCATTGTCCAAAATTGTACCAATGAGGAGAACCCTCTAATGTCCCCGAGGCCATCCAAATATGTAGGTCTCAGTGGACAACAAGGGCGGTCTGACACCAGCTGAGTATCTACGTCCACTCATACCATAGATGGATGTCCCTAGAGAAGGATATGGTACAACACAGGACCCTAGGCCATAATCGGATCCATTGCTTTGGTTTACAGTCATGATTCCTCAAAATCCTGGTTTCCAATACCAGCATAGGGGGTTTCCTGAGGCACCCATCAGAAAACATCTCGTCTCCACGAGGAAACTTGTGCATGGGACCTATGTCAAAATCTTAGGAGAATACTTCAGAGTCCCGGTGCCACCGTTCCATTCCTAGATCCTCATGGACACAAACACACATTAGGCTCCATGCTCAGGAAAGTCCATTTCAACTCAGCCACCCCGGTTGTTCCCGCAGAGCCATCCGATCTCCACTGTCTTGTTGCTAGGAGACAATTGGAATGCGAGGCGGGCTTCCCTGGCATCCATCCTTGAACGGTGCTCTGGATACATTCCATATGGGATGTTTTGGAGCCGCCCAAAAGGTCTCAATTGTCCCGCAGAAGGAATCCTTGAAGGGAACATCCCACAACTCCCAACGTTGGAAAACCTCCATGGCCTTGGGATTCCTCTCCGTTCATGAAGGGGCAGTCATGCACAGAAACTTCAACCTGAGCCAACGTCTGAGCCTCGCCGTGACTTCAGATGCATGAGATATTGGTTCAGATGTGCAGGGGGTACCTGCCTTGCACTCGGCCTGAAGCCCAAGTCTAGCTTGTGTTCTCAGACTTCTGTCCTCACACTACTGGCCCGGAAGCCCTCACGTTTGGCAATTCCGGACCCACATTGCAGCACTCTGCCTGCTCTCTAGAAAAAATATATGCCTAATGAGCTGCCCAGGCACCTCAAATGAGGATCAAACTACACGGCACTCGACTGTACCCAAATTACATAGTCTAACCTGGGCAATAATGCACTGTCTGACACAACCTGAGCCCGAACCTCCTGACCAACAACCAGGCAGCTGACCGCACACTGAGCACATCAGACCCACCATGGCCTTAGGTCATCATCTCTTCCCAACTGCGGTTTTCAGGCTTCCGAACCTAGACCTTATCTCCAACCACTGCCCAGGGTTGAAAATGATGCAGAAATCAGAACTCCTTCCCCATGGCAAGAGACCTTGTGATTGGCATGCTGTCCAAAGTTCAGTGTAGTTGAAACCAGGGTGGCCCATGAGGCCCGGCCCCTTCTCGCGGGCCACATTGGTCACAAACACACATTGTGACCCTCTGCGTGATCCCCGTCCTCAAGTAAGGCCTCTCAGAGGCTGGATAAAGAGACAGTATATGGGGCCTGCCATGCCCCTAGGACCCAAATTTTAACCATAGTTTGGGTTGACCCTTCACTCTTCCCAAGGGCTCTGCTTTGGAATTCCTCTTTGGTTGGGACACCTGAGGTTACAAACCTGAAAGGAGACCTCCCATCCCACAGATTGACGAAAAACAATTGGGACCGGGCCAAATCCACAGAGAGGAAGATTCGTCCATTGCCCATGAGGCCTCCCCTTAATCCACGGCCATCGTTGACCCAAAATCCAGAGACCAAAGCCTGAGCAAGCGCCTAAGACTCGCTCTTTCTTCGTATCCTGAAGAGTTCTTCTCATGGTTTGTAGATTGGGCCTGCCATACCTACGTCCCCCATCCTAAGCTGAGTTTGTGTTTTCAGACTTCTGTCCACAAAGTCCTGGGCCACATACCCTCCAGGCTGGGGCCCCTGGAGCCACACATTAGGACTGTCCCTACCCCATGCATGGGAATTCTGCCCATTCCATTGTCCAAAATTGTACAAATTAGGAGAACCCTCCAAAGTCCCCGAGGCCATCCCAATATGTAGGTCTCTGTGGACAAACAAGGGCGGTCCTACACCAGCTGACCATTACCTCCACCTATAACATAGATGGATGTCCCCAGAGAAGGATATGGTTCCAGACAGGACCCTAGGCCATATTCGGATCCATTGCTTTGGTTTAAAGGCATGTCTCCTCAAAATCCTGGATTCCAATACCAGCATAGGGGGTGTCCTGAGGCACCCATCAGAAAAAATCTCGTCTCCACGAGGAAACTTGTGCATGGGACCTATGTCAAAATCTTAGGAGAATACTTCAGAGTCCCAGTGCCACCGACCCATTCCAAGGTCCTCATGGACACAAACACACATTAGGCCCAATGCTCAGGAAAGTCCATATCAACTCAGCCAACCAGGATGCTCCCGCAGAGCCATCCAATCTCAACTGTCTTATTGCAAGGAGACAATTGGAATGCAAGGCAGGCTTCCCTGGAATCCATCCTCGAACGGTGCTCTGGAGTCATTCCATATGGGATGTTTTGGAGCTGCCCAACAGGTCTCAATTGTCCCGCGAAGGAATCCTTGAAGGGGGCATCCCACAACTCCCAAAGTGGGAAAACCTTCATGGCCTTGAGATTCCTCTCCCTTCTGGAAGGGGCAGTCATGCACAGAAACTCCAACCTGAGCCAACGTCTGATCCTCGCCGTGCCTTCAGATGCATGAGATATTGGTTCAGATGTGCAGGGGGTACCTGCCTTGCCCTCGGCCTGAAGCCCAAGTCTAGCTTGTGGTCTCAGACTTCTGTCCTCACTCTACTGGCCCAGAAGACCTCACGTTTGGCAATTCTGGACCCACAATGCAGCACTCTGCCTGACCTCTAGAAAAAATATCTTGCCTAAGGAACTGCACGGGCACCTCAAATAATGATCAACCTACACGGCATTCGACTGTATCCAAATTATATAGTCTAACCTAGGCACTAATTCCCTGTCTGACACAACCTGAGCCCGAAACTCCTGACTAACAACCAGGCAACTGACCGCACACTGAGCACATCAGACCCACCATGGCCTTAGGTCATCATCTCTTCCCAACTGCGGTTTTCAGGCTTCCGAACCTAGACCTTATCTCCAACGACTGCCCAGGGTTGAAAATGATGCAGAAATCAGAACTCCTTACCCATGGCAAGAGACCTTGTGATTGGCATGTTGTCCAAAGTTCAGTGTAGATGAAACCAGTGTGGCCCATGAGGCCCCGCCCATGCTCACAAGCCACATTGGTCACAAACACACATTGTGACCCTCAGCCTGAGCCCAGTCCTCAAGTAAGGCCTCTCAGTGGCTGGTGAAGAGACAGCATATGGGGCCTGCCATGCCCCTAGGCCCCAAATTTTAACGATAGTTTGGGTTGTCCCTTCACTCTTCCCCAGGGCTCTGGTTTGGAATTCCTCCTGGTTGGGACACCTGAGGTAACAAACCTGAAAGGAGACCTCCAATCCCACAGATTGACAAAAAACAATTGGGACCGATCCAAATCCACAGCGAGGAAGATTCGTCCATGGCCCATGAGGCCTCCCCACATTCCACGGCCATCGTTGACACAAATCCAGAGACCAAAGCCTGAGCAATCGCCTCAGACTAGCTCTTTCTTCGTATTCTGAAGATTTCTTCTCATGGTTTGTAGATTGGACCTGCCATACCTACGTCCCCAAACCTAAGCTGAGTTTGTGTTTTCAGACTTCTGTCCTCAAAGTCCTGGGCCACACACCCTCCAGGCTGGGGCCACTGGAGCCACACATTAGGACTGTGCCTACCCCATGCATGGGAATTCTGCCCATTCCATTGTCCAAAATTGTACCAATTAGGAGAACCCTCCAAAGTCCCCGAGGCCATCTCAAAATGTAGGTCTCAGTGGACAAACAAGGGCGGTCTGACACCAGCTGAGAATCTACGTCCACTCATACCATAGATGGATGTCCCCAGAGAAGGATATGGTACCAGACAGGACCCTAGGTCATAATCGGATCCATTGCTTTGGTTTACAGTCATGACTTCTCGAAATCCTGGATTCCAATACTATCATAGGGTGTTTCCTGAGGCACCCATCAGAAAACATCTCGTCTCCACGAGGAAACTTGTGCATTGGACCTATGTCAAAATCTTAGGAGAATACTTCAGAGTCCCGGTGCCACCGCTCCATTCCTATGTCCTCATGGACACAAACACACATTAGGCCCCATGCTCAGGAGCTGTCCATTTCAAATCAGCCACCCCGGTTGCTCTCGCAGAGCCATCCGATCTCCACTGTCTTGTTGCTAGGGGACAATTTGAATGCGAGGCGGGCTTCCCTAACATCCATCCTCGAACGGTGCTCTGGAGTCATTCCATATGGGATGTCCTGGAGCTGCCCAACAGGTCGCAATTGTCTTGCAGAAGGAATCCTTGAAGGGGACATCTCACAACTCCCAACGTGGGAAAACCTCCATGGCCTTGAGATTCCTCTACGTTCATGAAGGGGCAGTCATGCACAGAAACTTCAACCTGAGCCAACGTCTGAGCCTCGCCGTGACTTCAGATGCATGAATATTGGCTCAGATGTGCATGGGGTACCTGCTTTGCCCTCGGCCTGTAGCCCAAGTCTAGCTTGTGTTCTCAGACTTCTGTCCTCACACTACTGGCCCAGAAGCCCTCACGTTTGGCAATTCCGGACCCACAATGCAGCACTCTGCCTGCGCTCTAGAAAAAATATCTTGCCTAATGAGCTGCCCAGGCACCTCAAATGAGGATCATCATACACGGCACTCGACTGTACCCAAATTACATAGTCTAACCTGGGCAATAATGCACTGTCTAACACAACCTGAGCCCGAACCTTCTGACCAACAACCAGGCAGCTGACCGCACACTGAGCACATCAGACCCACCATGGCCTTAAGTCATCATCTCTTCCCAACTGCGGGTTTCAGGCTTCCGAACCTAGACCTTATCTCCAACCACTGCCCAGGGTTGAAAATGATGCAGAAATCAGAACTCCTTCCCCATGGCAAGAGACCTTGTGATTGGCATATTGTCCAAAGTTCAGTGTAGATGAAACCAGTGTGGCCCATGAGGCTCCGCCCATGCTCGGGAGCCACATTGGTCACAAACACACATTGTGACCCTCAGCTGAGCCCAGTCTTCAAGTAAGGCCTCTCAGTGGTTGGTGAAGAGACAGCATATGGGGCCTCCATGACCCTAGGCCCCAAATTATAACCATAGTTGGGGTTGTCCCTTCATTCTTCCCCAGGGCTCTGCTTTGGAATTCCTCTTTGGATGGGACACCAGAGGTTACAAACCTGAAAGGAGACCTCCCATCCCACAGATTGACGAAAAACAATTGGGATCGGTCCAAATCCACAGAGGAAGATTCGTCCATGTCCCATGAGGTCTCCCCACATTCCACGGCCATCGTTGACACAAAATCCAGAGACCAAAGCCTGAGCAAGCGCCTCAGACTCGCTCTTTCTTCATATCATGAAGAGTTCTTCTCATGGTTTGTAGATTGGGCCTGCCATACCTACGTCCCCTAACCTAAGCTGAGTCTGTGTTTTCAGACTTCTGTCCTCAAAGTCCTGGGCCACACACCCTCCAGGCTGGGGCCCCTGGAGCCACACATTAAGATTGTACCTACCCCATGCATAGTAATTCTGCCCATTCCATTTTCCAAAATTGTACAAATTAGGAGAACCCTCCAAAGTAACCGAGGCGATCCCAATATGTAGGTCTCAGTGGACAAATAAGGGCGGTCTGACACCAGCTGAGCATCTACCTCCACTCATACCATAGATGGATGCCCCAGTGAAGGATATGGTACCAGAAAGGACCCTAGGCCATAATCGGTTCCATTGCTTTAATTTACAGGCATGTCTCCTCAAAATCCTGGATTCCAATACCAGCATAGGGGGTTTCCTGAGGCACCCATCAGAAAAAATCTCGTCTCCACGAGGAAACTTGTGCATGGGACCTATGTCAAAATCTTAGGAGAATACTTCAGAGTCCCGGTGCCAAGGCCCCATTCCAAGGTCCTAATGGACACAAACACACATTAGGCCCCATGCGCAGGAAAGTCCATTTCAACTCAGCAATCCCGGTTGCTCACGCAGAGCCATCGGATCTCAACTGTCTTGTTGCTAGGAGACAATTGGAATGCGAGGCGGACTTCCCTTGCATCCATCCTCGAACGGTGCTCTGGAGTCATTCCATATGGGATGTTTTGGAGCTGCCCAATAGGTCTCAATTGTCCCGCAGAAGGAATCCTTGAAGGGGGCATTCCACAACTCCCAACGTGGGAAAACCTCCATGGCCTTGAGATTCCTCTCTGTTCATGAAGGGGCAGTCATGCACAGAAACTACAACCCGAGCCAACGACTGAATATCGTCGTGACTTCAGATGCATGAGATATTGGTTCAGATGTACAGGGGGTACCTGCCTTGCCCTCGGCCTGAAGCCCAAGTCTAGCTTGTGTTCTCAGACTTCTGTCCTCACACTACTGGCCAGAAGCCCTCAAGTTTGGCAATTCCGGACCCACAATGCAGCACTCTGCCTGCTCTCTAGAAAAAATATCGTGCCTAATGAGCTGCCCAGGCACCTCAAATGAGGATCAAACTACACGGCACTCGACTGTACCCAAATTGTAGAGTCTAACCTCGGCACAAATGCACTGTCTGACACAACCTAAGCACGAACCTCCTGACCAACATCCAGGCAGCTGACCGCACACTGAGCACATCAGAACCACCATGGCCTTAGGTCATCATCTCTTCCCAACTGCGGTTTCAGGCTTCCGAACCTAGACCTTATCTCCAACCACTGCCCAGGGTTGAAAATGATGCAGAAATCAGAACTCCTTCCCCATGGCAAGAGACCTTGTGATTGGCATGTTGTCCAAAGTTCAGTGTAGTTGAAACCAGTGTGGCCCATGAGGCACCGCTCATGATCCCAAGCCACATTGGTCACAAACATACATTGTGACCCTCAGCCTGAACCCAGTCCTCAAGTAAGGCCTCTCAGTGGCTGGATGAAGAGACGGCATATGGGGCCTGCCATGCCCCTAGGCCCCAAATTTTAACCATAGTTTGGGTTGTCCCTTCACTCTTCCCCAGGGCTCTGCTTTGGAATTCCTCTTTGGTTGGGACACCTGAGGTAACAAACCTGAAAGGAGACCTCCCATCCCACAGATTGACGAAAAACAATTGGGACTGGGCCAAATCCACAGAGAGGAATATTCGTCCATTGCCCATGAGGCCTCCCCCCATTCCACGGCCATCGTTGACACAAAATCCAGAGACCAAAGCCTGAGCAAGCGCCTCAGACTCTCTCTATCTTCAAATCCTGAAGAGTTCTTCTCATGGTTTGTAGATTGGGCCTGCCATACCTACGTCCCCAAACCTAAGCTGAGTTTGTGTTTTCAGACTTCTGTCCTCAAAGTCCTGGCCACACACCCTCCAAGCTGGGGCCCCTGGAGCCACACATTAGGACTGTGCCTACCTCATGCATGGGAATTCTGCCCATTCCATTGTCCAAAATTGTACAAATTAGGAGAACCCTCCAAAATCCCCGAGGCCATCCCAATATCTAGGTCTCTTTGGACAAACAAGGGCGGTCTGACACCAGCTTAGCATCTACCTCGACTCATACTATAGATGGATGTCCCCAGTGAAGGATATGGTACCAGAAAGGACCCTAGGCCATAATCGGATCCATTGCTTTGGTTTACAGGCATGTCTCCTCCAAATCCTGGATTCCAATACCAGCATAGGGGGTTTCCTGAGGCACCCATCAGAAAAAATCTCGTCTCCACGAGGAAACTTGTGCATGGGACCTATGTCAAAATCTTAGGAGAATACTTCAGAGTCCCGGTGCCACCGCCCCATTCCAAGGTCCTCATGGACACAAACAGACATTAGGCCCCATGCTCAGGAAAGTCCATTTCAACTCAGCCACCCCGGTTGCTCCCGCAGAGCCATCCGATCTCAACTGTCTTGTTGCTAGGAGACAATTGGAATGCGAGGCGGACTTTCCTGGCATCCATCCTCGAACGGTGCTCTGGAGTCATTCCATATGGGATGTTTTGGAGCTGCCCAACATGTCTCAATTTTCCCGCAGAAGGAATCCTTGAAGGGGGCATCCCACAACTCCCAACGTGGGAAAACCTCCATGGCCTTGAGATACCTCTCTGTTCATGAAGGGGCAGTCATGCACAGAAACTACAACCCGAGCCAACGACTGAATTCGCCGTGACTTCAGATGCATGAGATATTGGTTCAGATGTGCAGGGGGTACCTGCCTTGCCCTCGGCCTGAAGCCCAAGACTAGCTTGTGTTCTCAGACTTCTGTCCTCACACTACTGGCCCAGAAGCCCTCACGTTTGGCAATTCCGGACCCACAATGCAGCACTCTGCCTGCTCTCTAGAAAAAATATCGTGCCTAATGAGCTGCCCAGGCACCTCAAATGAGGATCAAACTACACGGTACTCGACTGTACCCAAATTGTAGAGTTTAACCTGGGCACAAATGCACTGTCTGACACAACCTGAGCCCGAACCCCCTGACCAACATCCAGGCAGCTGACCGCACACTGAGCACATCAGAACCACCATGGCCTTAGGTCATCATCTCTTCCCAAATGCTGTTTCAGGCTTCCGAAACTAGACCTTATCTCCAACCACTGCCCAGGGTTGAAAATGATGCAGAAATCAGAACTCCTTCCCCATGGCAAGAGACCTTGTGATTGGCATGTTGAGCAAAGTTCAGCGTAGTTGAAACCAGTGTGGCCAATGAGGCCCTGCCCATGCTCGCGAGCCACATTGGTCACAAACACACATTGTGACCCTCAGCCTGAACCCAGTCCTCAAGTAAGGCCTCTCAGTGGCTGGATGAAGAGACAGCATATGGGGCCTGCCATGCCCCTAGGCCCCAAATTTTAACCATATTTTGGGTTGTCCCTTCACTCTTCCCCAGGGCTCTGCTTTGGAATTACTCTTTGGTTGGGACACCTGAGGTTACAAACCTGAAAGGAGACCTCCCATCCCACAGATTGACAAAAAACAACTGGGACCAGGCCAAATCCCAAGAGATGAAGATTCGTCCATGGCCCATTAGGCCTCCCCTCATTCCACGACCATCGTTGACACAAAATCCAGAGACCAAAGCCTGAGCAAGCGCCTCAGACTCGCTCTTTCTTCATATCCTGAAGAGTTCTTCTCATGGTTTGTAGATTGGGCCTGCCATTCCTGCGTCCCCAAACCTAAGCTGAGTTGGTGTTTTCAGACTTCTGTCCTCAAAGTCTTGGGCCACACACCCTTTAAGTTAGGGCCACTGGAGCCACACATTAGGACTGTGCCTACCCCATGCATGGGAATTCTGCCCATTCCATTGTCCAAAATTGTACAAATTAGGAGAACCCTCCAAAGTCCCCGAAGCCATCCCAATATGTAGATCTCTGTGGACAAACAACTGCGGTCTGACACCAGCTGAGCATCTACCTGCACTCATACCATAGATGGATGTCCCAAGAGAAGGAGATGGAACCAACAGGACCCTAGGCCATAATCGGATCCATTGCTTTGGTTTACAGGCATGTCTCCTCAAAATCCTGGATTCCAATACCAGCAAAGGGGGTTTCCTGAGGCACTTATCAGAAAAATCTCATCTCCACGAGGAAACTTGTGCATGGGTCCTATGTCAAAATATTAGGAGAATATTTCAGAGTCCTGGTGGCACCGCCCCATCCCAAGGTCCTCTTGGACACAAACACATATTAGTCCCCATGCTCAGGAAAGTTGATTTCAACTCAGCCACCCCAGTTGCTCCCGCAGACCCATCCGATCTCAACTGTCTTGTTGCTAGGAGACAATTGGAGTGCGAGGTGGGCTTCCCTGGCATCCATCCTCCAACGGTGCTCTGGAGTCATTCCATATGGGATGTTTTGGAGCTGCCCAACAGGTCTCAATTGTCCCGCAGAAGGAATCCGTGAAGGGGGCATCCCACAACTCCCAACCTGGGAAAACCTCCATGGCCTTGAGATTCCTTTCCGTTCAAGAAGGGACAGTCATGCACAGAAACTGCTACCTGAGCCAACGTCTGATCCTTGCCCTGACCTCATTTCATGAGATATTGGTTCAGATGTGCAGGGGGTACCTGCCTTACCCTCGACCTGAAGCCCAAGTCTAGCTTGTGTTCTCAGACTTCTGTCCTCACACTACTGGCCCAGAAGCCCTCAAGTTTGGCAATTCTGGACCCACAATGCAGCACTCTGCCTGCCCTCTAGAAAAAATATCTTGCCTAATGAGCTGCCCAGGCACCTCAAATGAGGATCAACCTACACGGCACTCGACTGTACCCAAATTATATAGTCTAACCTTGGCACAGATGCACTGTCTGACACAACCTGAGCCCGAACCTCCTGACCAACAACCAGGTAGCTGACCGCACACTGAGCACATCATACCCACCATGGCCTTAGGTCATCATCTCTTCCCAACTGCGGTTTTCAGGCTTCTGAACCTAGACCTTATCTCCAACCACTGCCCAGGGTTGAAAATGATGCAGAAATCAGAAATCCTTACCATGGCAAGAGACCTTGTGATTGGCATGTTGTCCAAAGTTCAGTGTAGTTGAAACCAGTGTGGCCCATGAGGCCCCGCCCATGCTCGCAAGCCACATTGGTCACAAACACACATTGTGACCCTCAGCCTAAGCCCAGTCCTCAAGTAAGGCCTCTCAGTGGCTGGATGAAGAGACAGCATATGGGGCCTGCCATGCCCCTAGGCCCCAAATTTTAACCATAGTTTGGGTTGTCCCTTCACTCTTCCCCAGGGCTCTGCTTTGGAATTCCTCTTTGGTTGGGACACCTGAGGTAACAAACCTGAAAGGAGACCTCCCATCCCACAGATTGACGAAAAACAATTGGGACAAGGCCAAATCCACAGAGAGGAAGATTCGTCCATGGCCCATGTGGCCTCCCCACATTCCACGGCCATCGTAGACACAAAATCAAGAGACCAAAGCCTGAGCAAGAGCCTCAGACTCGCTCTTTCTAAATATCCTGAAGAGTTCTTCTCATGGTTGTAGATTGGGCCTCCCATACCTATGTCCCCAAACCTAAGCTGAGTTGGTGTTTTCAGACTTCTGTCCTCAAAGTCTTGGGCCACACACCCTTTAAGCTAGGGCCACTGGAGCCACACATTAGGACTGTGCCTACCCCATGCATGGGAATTCTGCCAATTCCATTGTCCAAAATTGTACAAATTAGGAGAACCCTCCATAGTCCCCGTGGCCAACCCAATATGTACGTCTCTTTTACAAACAAAGGCAGTCTGACACCAGCTGAGCATCTACCTCCACTCTTACCATAGATGGATGACCCAGAGATGGAGATGGAACCAGACAGGACCCTAGGCCATAATAGGATCCATTGCTTTTGTTTACAGGATGTCTCCTCAAAACCTGGATTCCAATACCAGCATAGGGTGTTTCCTGAGGCACCATCAGAAAAAATCTCGTCTCCACGAGGAAACTTGTGCATGGGACCTATGTCAAAATATTAGGAGAATACCTCAGAGTCCCGGTGCCACCACCCCATTCCAAGGTTCTCATAGACACACACATATTAGGCCCCATGCTCAGGAAATTCCATTTCAACTCAGCCACCCAGGTTGCTCCCGCAGAGCCACCCGTTCTCAACTGTCTTGTTGCTAGGAGACAATAGGAATGCGAGGCGTGCTTCCCTGGCATCCATCCTCGAACGGTGTTGTGGAGTCATTCCATATGGGATGTTTTGGAGCTGCCCAACAGGTCTCAATTGTCCCACATACGGAATCCTTGAAGGGGGCATCCCACAACTCCCAACGTGGGAAAACCTCCATGACCTTGAGATTCCTCTCCGTTCATGAACGGGCAGTCATGCACAGAAACTCCAACCTGAGCCAACGTCTGATCCTCGCCGTGACTTCAGATGAATGAGATATTGTTTCAGATGTGCAAGGGGTACCTGCCTTGCCCTCGGCCTGAAGCCCAAGTGTAGCTTGTGGTCTCAGACTTCTGTCCTCACACTCCTGGCCACGATGCCCTCAAGTTTGGCAATTCCGGACCCACAATGCAGCACTCTGCCTGCACTCTAGAAAAAAAATTATTGCCTCATGAGCTGCCCAGGCACCTTAAATGAGGAAAAACCTACACAGCAATCGACTTTACCCAAATTATATAGTCTAACCTGGGCACTAATGCACTGTCGAACACAACCTGAGCCCGGACCTCCTGACCAATACCCAGAAAGCTGACCGCACACTGAGCACATAAAAACCGCCATGGCCTTAGGTCATCATCTCTTCCCTACCTCCGTTTTCAGGCTTCAGAACCGAGACCTTATCTCCAATCACTGCACAGCGGTGTGTCTGATGCAGAAATCAGAACTCTTCCTGACCCATGGCAAGAACCCTTGTGGTTGGCATGTTGTCCAACGTTCAGTGTAGGAGAAACCAGCATTCACCCTGAGGCCCCGCCCATTCTTGAGTGCGACAAGGGCATACATACGCATTGTGACCCTCAGCATGAGTCCTGTCCTCTAGTAAGTCCTCTCAGTGGCTGGAACATTAGATGTCATAATGGGCTTGACATGTCCCTAGGCCCCAATTTTTAACCAGATTTCTGATTGTCCAGTCGCCCCTCCCCAGGCCTTTACTCTGGAATCCCTCATTTGGTGGGACACCTGAGGTTAAAAAAGAAAACAACAACAACAACAACAACAACAACAACAAAACGGAATTCTTGCAGCCCACAGAATGACCCCAAACTCTTTGGACGGGGCCAAACCACCAGAGAGTACGACTCGTCGATTTCCCATGAAGTCACCCAGAAATTCCACGACCATGAGTGACACGATATCCAGAGACAAAAACTTGAGCAGGAGCCTCACACTCGCCCTTTTTTCAAATCCCGAAGAGTTCTCCTCATGATCTGTAGGTCCGTCCTGCAATACCTAAGACCGAAACATAAGCCGAGTTTGTGTTTTCAGACAACTGTCCAAACATCTCTGGCCTACACAACCTACAGGCTCAGGCCTCTGGAGCCAAACCTGAGGACTGTACTTGCCCTCTCCAAGGGAATTGTGTGTGCCCATTCCAATGGCCACAACCCTTCGAATAGGATAAACCTCCAAAGTCCCTGATCCATCTCAATAGTGGTGGCTTCCCAGGAAAAACAGGGGCAATCTGAGCCCAACTGAGCACCTACCTGCACTCAGACCCATAGACAGATGTCCCCAGAGGTAAAAAGGAAAGAACAGGCCCCTAGGCACTAATCAGATCCATTGATTTGGTTTCCAGGAATCTCTCCTCAGACGCCTGGATATCAAAACAGCATATAGCTGTT
>NW_028134103.1:0-56000 GCF_964662115.1 Mustela nivalis | reverse complement strand
TTCCAGGTGTCACTCCTCAGAGGCTTTGGTTTGAAGAACAGGATATGGGGCTTTCCTGAGGCACTGTACAGAACTCCTCTCGTCTCCACATGGGAAGCTTCCTTGTTGGAGCCGTGTCAAACACCTCACGTTGGAGAATCGTGCAGAGTCCCTGAGAAACCTCCACATTCCAAGGTCTCCCAGTCCACCAAACCACAGTAGGACTCATCTTCAGGAGAGTCCATTTCAGCTCTCCCCCCTGGGTAGCTAACCAAGGAGCCCGCAGATTGAGCCTGCCTTGTCCTGCCTAAAGAGTGGGAATATGAGTTGGCGTTCCCAGGCATCCATGCTTAGGCACATGCTCTCGAGTCTTTCCGTATGGGGCCTCCTGGAACCATCCAATAGGACTCGACTGTCGTGCAGAAGGAAATCTTGAGGTTTGGAATAGTTCACAAATCCCATCGTAGGCAAACCTCCCTGGCCTCATGAAGCCCCCACACCCTTCAGGAAGAGGCCATGCTGGACAAAAACTCTAGCCTGAAACACCTCTCATAGTTGACATGACCTCAGTGCAGGAGATCTCGATTCAGCCTCTGCAGAGTGGGCCTGCCGTGCCATCGGTCCCAAACCTCACGCTAGCTTGTGTTTTCAGACTTCCTTCCTCATACTCCTGGAAAAAAGCCCTCCGAACTAGGAACTCCAGAACCACAACCCAGCCCAGGGTCTTGCCAATGGAAGAAAAATGTTTCCCTGTGGGGCTCTCTCCAGAAAACCCAGATGAGGATCAACCTGCTCGGGCCTCGACGGTACCCGAACTGGATAGGCTGCTCTGGGCACTCATGCTCTGTCTGACACAGCCTGATGCCAGATGTCCAGACAGACAAGGAGACAGCTGGCCGCAGACACAGCACTTCGGACACGCCATGGTCTTATGCCGTCACCTCTTCCTAACCTTGGTTTTCAGATATCTGAACCTAGACATTATATCAATTCTCCACACAGCTGGGTATCGCAAGCACAACACAGAACTCCTCCTTCCCCGTGGCTGTAAAGCTTGCTCTTGGCATGGAGTCACACCTTCAGGGTGGGAGAAACCTTCATGGCCCCTGATGCCACAGCCGAACTTGAGTGCTGCTTGGGCACAAATTCACACTGTGACCCTCAGCATGAGCCCCATATCAAAGAAAGGCCTGTCAGGGCCTGGACCAAGAGCCCGCATATGGGGCTTGCCAAGCCCCTATGCACACAATCTTCACCAGGGTTTGAGTTTTCCATTTGCCCCGCCCGTACCTGGGGCTCTGTTCTGGAATACTTTCTTGGAGAGACACATGAGCCAGACAACACGACTCCAACCTTCCCACAAAATGACCCCAAACTCTTGGGAGCTTGGATAAATCCCCAGAGAGGGATACTCGTCCACAGTCCCTGAGGCCACCCCTCCAATACACGGCTATCCCGGACACAACATCCAGAGACAAAAGCCTGAAGGAACGCCTCCCACTCACCCTTGTTTCAGAGGCCCAGGAGCTCCCTCTCGGGCTGTACATCCGGCCTGCCATACCCTAGGCGCCACTCATCAGCTGAGTTTGTGTTTTCAGACTTCTGTGCCAACAGCCTTGACCCACACAACCTCCAGGCTAGGGCCTCTGGAGCCACAGCGAAAGATTGTGCCTGCCCTCTCCAAGGAAAGTGTGCCCAATCCATTGATCACAATCCTATAGGTTAGGGAAAAGCTCCAAGGCCCCTGAGGCCACCAATAGTGTAAGCCACCCTGGTCTATGAGGGGCTCTCTGACACCAGCGGAGCAACTATCTCCACTTAGACTCTCAGACAGTGTCCCCAGAGACAGAAGGTTGAAATAGACAGGCCCCCAGGCCCTAATCTGAACCTTAGCTTTGGTTTCCATGTGTCCGTCCTCAGAGGACTGTTTTCGTAGAACAGCACACGGGGCTTTTCTGAGGCACCAAACCAAACCTCTCTCGTCTCCACATGGGGAGCTTTCTTACTGGGGATGTATCAAACCCTTCAGGTAGGAGAGTTCCGCAGGTGCCTGAACAAACAGCACATTCAAAGGTCTCCATGGACCCAAACGCACATTATGACGCATCCTCAGGAGAGGCCATTTCAACTCAGCCCCCTGGGTAGCGTGCCCCAGAGAGAGCAGATCAAACATATCTTGTCGCTAATGGCCTATGGGAATGCGAGGCATGCTGTACAGGGATCCATCCTTCGACCCTGCTCTCCAGTCCTTCCGTATGGTATGACATGGAGCCATGCAAAAGGACTCGAATGTCCTTCAGAAGGTAAACTTGTGGTTTGCGGCAACCTCCAAACTCAGCGTGGGTAAACTTCCACGGCCTCATGAGGCCCCCGCTTCATGAAGGTGCCATCATGGACACATACTCCAGCCTCAGCCAACGCCTGATTCTCAGCCTGACTTCAGATGCAGGAGATTTTGATTCAGCCTCTGCAGAGTGGGCATGCTCTTCCCTTGGCTCCAATCCTCACCCTAGCTTGTGTTTTCAGACTTCTGTCCTCACACTCCTGGCCCACAAACCCTTTCTCCTGGGAATTCTGGGGCCACGATGAAGCACTCTGCCTGCCTCCCAGGAGAAAACATTGTCTATGGTGCAGCCCAGAAACCCCAAATGAGGATCAAACAGCTTGGCCCTCGGCAACACCCCAATTGCATAGGCTACCTTAAACACTGATGCTCTGTCTCAAATAGCCTGAGCCCAGACCATCCAACAGAAACGGACACAGCAGGCTGCACACCCAGCACAATGGACACGCCAATGCCGTAGGCGACCTTCCATTCCCAACCTGGGTTTTCAGTCATCGGAACCTAGACCTTATCTCTAAATCCCTGCACAGGGGGAAACCTGATGCACAAGTCAGAACCCCTCCTTCCCCTTGGCAAGAAACCTTGCTGCTGGCAGTGAGTCAAACCTTCAGTGTAGGAGAAAACGGCATGGCCCATGAGGCCACGCCCATGCATGAAGGCCGCCTTGAGCACAAACACACATTGTGATCCTCAGCGTGACTACCTTATTCAAGTAACGCCTCTCAATGACTAGACCAAAGCACGCATATTTGGCTTGAAATGCCCATAGGCACCCAGGACTAACTAGATGGTGTGTATTCCAGTTGAGGGAACCCACTGCTGTGCTCCAGAGTCCCTCTCATGGGGGGCCCCTGTGGCAGAAACAGTACTCTTCCCTTCATACAGAATGTACCAAACACTAGGGTGCTTGGATTTTCCCCTGAGAGGAAGGCTCTTCCTCAGCCCCTGAAGCAACCCCTACCCTTAACGGCCACTGTGAACGCAACACCCAGAGACAAAAGCCTGAGCGACTGCCTCCTACTTGCCCTCATTTTATATCCAGAGGATCACCCCTCACCGACTGGAGATCAGGCCTGCCATTACCTTGGCCCCTAGCTGATCCTAGTTTGCTTTTTCAGACATCTGTCCCCACAGCCCTGGCAAACACTACCTCATGGCTGGATCCTCTGGAGCCATACCACAGGACCGTACCTGCTCTATCCTGGGAAACTGTGTCCATTCCTTTGGCCACACACCTCCAGAATATGAGAAACCTCAAGGCCCCCGAGGTCATCCCACTACTGGGAGACTCCCTGGACACACAGGGGCATTCGGACACAGGCTGAGCAGCTACCTCCACGAGGACATGCACACAGATGTCAACAGAGATAGAAGGTTGAGCCGGAGAGGCCCTTAGGCCCTAATCTCAACTCTTGCTTTGGTTTCCAGGTGTCACTCCTCAGAGGCTTTGGTTCGAAGAACAGGATATGGGGCTTTCCTGAGGCACTGTACAGAACTCCTCTCGTCTCCACATGGGAAGCTTCCTTGTTGGAGCCGTGTCAAACACGTCACGTTGGAGAATCGTGCAGAGTCCCTGAGAAACCTCCACATTCCAAGGTCTCCCAGTCCACCAAACCACAGTAGGACTCATCTTCAGGAGAGTCCATTTCAACTCTCCCCCCTGGGTAGCTCACCAAGGAGCCCGCAGATTGAGCCTGCCTTGTCCTGACTAAAGAGTGGGAATATGAGGTGGCATTCCCAGGCATCCATGCTTAGACACCTGCTCTCGAGTCTTTCCGTATGGGGACTCCTGGAACCATCCAATAGCACTCGACTGTCGTGCAGAAGGAAACCTTGAGGTTTGGAGTACTTCACAAATCCCATCGTAGGCTAACCTCCCAGGCCTCATGAAGCCCCCACACCCTTCAGAAAGAGGCCATGCTGGACAAAAACTCTAGCCTGAGGCAAGACTCATAGTTGACATGACCTCAGTGCAGGAGATCTCGATTCAGCCTCTGCAGAGTGGGCCTGCTGTGCCCTCGGTCCCAAACATCACGCTAGCTTGTGTTTTCAGACTTCCTTCCTCACACTTCTGGAAAACAAGCCCTCCGGACTAGGAACTCCAGAACCACAACCCACCCCAGTGTCTGCCCAACGGAAGAAAAACGTTTCCCTGTGGGGCTCTCCAGAAAACCCAGATGAGGATCAACCTGCTCGGGCTTAACAGTACTCAAACTTGATAAGCTGCTCTGGGCACCTATGCTCTGTCTGACACAGCCTGAATGCAGAAGTCCAGACAGACAAGGAGTGAGCTGCCTGCACACCCAGTACTTCTGACATGCCATGGTCTTATGCCGTCACCTCTTCCTAACCTAGGTTTTCAGATATCTGAACCTACACATTATAGCAATTCTCCACACAATTAGGTATCGAAAGCACAAAACAGAGCTCCTCCTTCCCCATGGCTGTAAAGCTTGCTCTTGGCATGGAGTCACCTTCTGGGTGGGAGAAACCTTCATGGCCCCTGATGTCAAGCCCAAACTTGTGTGCTGCTTGGGCACAAATTCACACTGTGACCCTCAGCATGAGCCCTATGTCAAAGAAAGGCCTGTCAGGGCCTGGACCAAGAGGCCACATATGGGGCTTGCCAAGCCCCTATGCACCCAATCCTCACCAGTGTTTGAGTTTTCCAGTCGCCCTGCCCATACCTGGGGCTCTGCTCTGGAATCCCTTTCTTGGAGAGACACATGAGCCAGACAACACGACTCCACCCTTCCCACAAAATGACCCCAAACTTTGGGAGCTGGGACAAATCCCCAGAGAGGGATACTCGTCCACAGTCCCTGAGGCCACCCCTCCAATACACGGCTATCCCAGACACAACATCCAGAGACAAAAGCCTGAAGGAACGCCTCCCACTCGCCCTTGTTTCAGAGGCCCAGGAGCTCCCTCTAGGGCTGTATGTCCGGCCTGCCATACCCTAGGCGCCACTCATGAGCTGAATTTGTGTTTTCAGACTACTGTGCCCACAGCCTGGACCCACACAACCTCCAGGCTAGGGCCTCTGGATCCACAGCGAAAGATTGTGCCTGCCCTCTCCAAGGAAAGTGTGCAAATCAATTTATCACAACCCTACATATTAGGGAAAAGCTCCAAGGCCCCTGAGGCCATCAATAGTGTAGACCACCCTGGACTAAGAGGGGCTCTCTGACACCAGCGGAGCAACTATCTCCACTTAGACTCTCAGACAGTGTCCCCAGAGACAGAAGGTTGAAATGGACAGGCGCCCAGGCCCTAATCTGAACCTTAGATTTGGTTTCCATGTGTCCGTCCTCAGAGGACTGTTTTAATAGACCAGCACACGGGGCTTTTCTGAGTCACCAAACCAAACCGCTCTCGTCTTCAAATGGGGAGCTTTCTTACTGGGGATGTATCAAACCCTAGAGGTAGGAAAGTTCCGCAGGGCCCCTGAACAACCAGCACATTCCAAGGTCTCCATGGACCCAAACGCACATTATGACGCATCCTCAGGAGAGGCCATTTCAACTCAGCCCCCTGGGTAGCGTGCACCAGAGAGAGCAGATCAAACATATCTTGTAGCTAATGGCCCTTGGGAATGCGAGGCATGCTGTACAGGGATCCATCCTTCGAACCCAGCTCTCCAGTCCTTCCGTATGGTATGTCCTGGAGCCATAAAACAGGACTCGAATGTCCCGCAGAAGGAAAACTTGTGGTTTGGGGCATCCTCCAAACTAAGCGTGGGAAAACTTCCTTGGCCTCATGTGGCCCCCACTTCATTAAGGTGCCATCATGGACACATACTCCAGCCTCATCAACTTTCGATCCTCTGCCTGACTTCAGATGCAGGAGATTTTGATTCAGACTCTGCAGAGTGGGCCTGCTCTGCCCTTGGCTCCAATCCTCACCCTAGCTTGTGTTTTCAGACTTCCGTCCTCACACACCTGGCCCACACACCCTCCTTACTGGGAATTCTGGGTCCACAAGGAAGCACTCTGCAGGCCTCCCAGGAGAAAACCATTGTCTATGGTGCTTCCCAGAAACCCCAAATCAGGATCAAACTGCTTGGCCCTCGACAACACCCCAATTGCATAGGCTACCTTAAACACTGATGCTCTGTCGCAAATAGCCTGAGACCACACCTTCCAACAGACACCGACACAGCTGGCTGCACACCCAGCACATAGGACCAGCCACTGCCTTATGCCACCATCCATTCCAAACCTGGATTTTCAGTCATGGGAACCTAGACCTTATCTCCAATCCCTGCACAGGGGGAAACCTGATGCATATGTCAGAACCCCTCCTTCCCCATGGCAAGAATCCTTGCTGCTGGAAATGCATCAAACCTTCAGTTTAGGAGAAAATGGCATGTCCCATGAGGCCACGCCCATGCGTGAGTGCTGCCTTGGGCACAAACACACATTGTGACCCTCAGTGTGAGTACCTTATTCAAGTAACGCCTCTCAGTGACTGGACCAAGAGCCAGCATATGTGGCTTGCCATGCCCATATGCACCCAGGACTAACTAGATGGTGTGTATTCCAGTTGAGGGAACCCACTGCTGTGCTCTAGAGTCCCTCTCCTGCGGGGTCCCCTGTGGCAGAAAACAGTACTCTTTCCTTCCCTCAGAATGAACCCAAACAGTTGGGAGCTTGGATTAACCCTGAGAGAAAGGCTCTTCCTCGGTCCCTGAAGGTACCCCTACGCTGAATGGCCACTGTGAACGCAACACCCAGAGACAAAAGCCTGAGCGACTAACTCCCACTTGCCCTGCTTTGATATCCCGAGGATCTCCCCTCACGGACTGGAGATCAGGCCTTCCATTACCTTGGCCCCTAGCTGAGCCAAGTTTGCTTTTTCAGACATCTGTCCCCACAGCCCTGGCAAACACAGACCTAGGCTGGGTCCTCTGGAGCCATACCGCAGGACCGTGCCTTCTCTCTCCTGAAAAACTGTGTCCATTGCTTTGGCCACACACCTCCAGAATATGAGAAACGTCAAGGCCTCCGAGGACATCCCACTACTGGGAGCCTCCCTGGACACACAGGGGCATTCAGACACAAGCTGAGTAGCTACCTCCCCGAATGCATGCACACAGATGTCAACAGAGATAGAAGGTTGAGCCGGACAGGCCCTTAGGCCCTAATCTCAACTCTTGCTTTGGTTTCCAGGTGTCACTCCTCAGAGGCTTTGGTTCGAAGAACAGGATATGGGGCTTTCCTGAGGCACTGAACAGAACTCCTCTCGTCTCCACATGGGAAGCTTCCTTGTTGGAGCCCTGTCAAACACCTCACGTTGGAGAATCCTGCAGTTTCCCTGAGCCACCTCCACATTACAAGGTCTCCCAGGCCACCAACCCACAGTAGGACTCATCTTCAGAGGAGTCCATTTCAACTCTCCCCTCTAGGTAGCTCACCCAGGTGCCTGCAGATTGAGCCTGCCTTGTCATGACTAAAGAGTGGGAATATGAGGTGGCGTTCCCAGGCATCCATGCTTAGACACCTGCTCTCGAGTCTTTCCATATGGGGCCTCCTGGAACCATCCAATAGGACTCGACTGTCGTGCAGAAGGAAACCTTGAGGTTTGGAGTAGTTCACAAATCCCATCGTAGGCAAACACCCCTGGCCTCATGAAGCCCCCACACCCTTCATTAAGAGGCCATGCTGGAAAAAAACTCTAGCCTGAGGCACGTCTCATAGTTGACATGACCTCAGTGCAGGAGATCTCGATTCAGCCTCTGCAGAGTAGGCCTGCTGTGCCCTCGGTCCCAAACCTCACGTTAGCTTGTGGTTTCAGACTTCCTTCCTCACACTCCTGGCAAGCAAGCTCTCCGGACTAGGAACTCCAGAACCACAACCCAGCCCAGTGTCTGCCCAACGGAAGAAAAACGTTTTGCTGTGGGGCCCTCGAGAAAACCCAGATGAGGATCAACCAGCTCGGGCGTCGACGGTACCCGAAATAGATAGGCTGCTCTGGGCACTCATGCTCTGTCTGACACAGCCTGCAGCCAGGTTTCCAGACAGACAAGGAGACAGCTGGCCGCACACCCAGCACTTCGGACACGCCATGGTCTTATGCCATCACCTCTTCCTAATATTGGTTTTCAGATATCTGTACCTAGACATTATATCAATTCTACACACAGCTGGGTATCACAAGCACAAAACAGAACTCCTCCTTCCCCATGGCTGTAAAGCTTGTTCTTGGCATGGAGTCACACCTTCAGGGTGGGAGAAACCTTCATGGCCCTTCATGCCAAGCCCAAACTTGAGTGCTGATTTGGCACAAATTCACACTGTGACCCTCAGCATGAGCCCCATGTCAAAGAAAGGCCTGCCAGGGCCTGGACCAATAGCCCGCATATGGGGCTTGCCAAGCCCCTATGCACCCAATCCTCACCAGTGTTTGAGTTTTCCAGTCGCCCCGCCCGTACCTGGGGCTCTGCTCTGGAATCCCTTTCTTGGAGAGACACGTGAGCCAGACAACACTTTTCCACCCTTCCCACAAAATGACCCCAAACTCTTGGGAGCTGGGACAAATCCCCAGAGAGGGATACTCGTCCACAGTCCCTGAGGCCACCCCTCCAATACACGGCTATCCCGGAAACAATATCCAGAGACAAAAGCCTGAAGGAACGCCTCCCACTCGCCCTTGTTTCAGAGGCCCAGGAGCTCCCTCTCGGGCGGTACATCTGGCCTCCCATACCCTAGGCGCCACTCAAAAGCTGAGTTTGTGTTTTCAGACTTCTGTGCCCACAGCCTGGACCCACACAACCTGCAGGCTAGGGCCTCTGGAGCCACAGTGAAAGATTGTGCCTGCCCTCTCCAAGGAAAGTGTGCCCAATCCATTGACACAACCCTACAGGTTAGGGAAAAGCTTCAATGCCCCTAAGGCCATCAATAGTGTAGGCCACCCTGGACTAAGAGGGGCTTTCTGACACTAGCGGAGCAACTATCTCCACTTAGACTCTCAGACAGTGTCCCCAGAGACAGAAGGTTGTAATGACAGGCCCCCGGGACCTAATCTGAACCTTAGCTTTGGTTTCCATGTGTCTCCGTCCTCAGAGGTCTGTTTTCGTAGACCAGCACACAGGGCTTTTCTGAGGCAACAAACCAAACCTCTCCGTCTCCACATGGGGAGCTTTCTTACTGGGGATGTATCAAACCCTTCAGGTAGGAGAGTTCCTCAGGGACACTGAACAACAAGCACATTCCAAGGTCTCCATGGACCCAAACGCATATTATGACGCATCGTTTGGAGAGGCCATTTCAACTCAGCCCCCTGGGTAGCGTGCCCCAGAGGCAGCAGATCAAACATATCTTGTCGCTAATGGCCAATGGGAATGCGAGTCACGCTGTATAGGGATCCATCCTTCGAACCCTGCTCTTCAGTCCTTCCGCATGGTATGTCCTGGAGCCATGCAACAGGACTCGAATGTCCCGCAGAAGGAAACCTTGTGGTTTGAGGCAACCGCTACACTCAGCGAGGGACAACTTCCTTGGCTTCATGAGGCCCCCGCTTTATGAGCTGCCATCATGGACACATACTCCAGCCTCAGCCAACGTCTTATCCTCAGCCTAACTTCAGATGCAGGAGATTTTGATTCAGCCTCTGCAGAGTGGGCCTGCTCTGCCCTTGGCTCCAATCTCACCCTAGCTTGTGTTTTCAGACTTCTGTCCTCACAATCCTGGCCCACAAACACTCCCTCCTGGGAATTCTGGGGCCACAATGAAGTACTCTGCCTGCCTCCCAGGAGAAAAACATTGTCTATGGTGCTGCCCAGAAACCCCAACTGAGGATCAAACTGCTTGGCCCTCGGCATCACCCCAATTGCATAGGCTACCTTAAACACTGATACTCTGTCACAAATAGCCTGAGCCCAGACCTTCCAACAGACACCGACACAGCTGGCTGCACATCCAGCACATTGGACACGCCAATGCCTTAGGCCATCATCCATTCCCAACCTGGGTTTTCAGTCATCGGAACCTAGACCTTATCTCAAATCCCTGCACAGGGGGGAACCTGATGCACATGTGAGAACCCCTCCTTCCCCATGGCAAGAATCCTTGCTGCTGGAAGTGAGGTGAACCTTCAGTTTAGGAGAAAACGGCATGGCCCATGAGGCCACGCCCATGCGTGAGGGCCGCCATGGGCACAAACACACATTGTGACCCTCAGCGTGAGTACCTTACTTAAGTAACGCCTCTCAAGGACTGGACCAAGAGCCCGCATATGGGCTTGCCATGCCCATAGGCACCCAGGACTAACTAGATGGTGTGTATTCCAGTTGAGGGAACCCACTGCTGTGCTATAGAGTCCCTCTCCTGCGGGGTCCCCTGTGGCAAAAAACAGTACTCTTCCCTTCCATCAGAATGAACCCAAACACTTGGGAGCTTGGACTATCCCCTGAGAGAAGGATCTTCCTCGGCCCCTGAAGCAACCCCTAACCTGAACGGCCACTGTGAACGCAACACCCAGAGACAAAAGCCTGAGTGACTAACTCCCACTTGCCCTCCTTTGATATCCCGAGGAACTCCCCTCACGGACTGGAGATCAGGCCTGCCATTACCTTGGCCCCTACCTGAGCCAAGTTTGCTTTTTCAGACATCTGTCCCCACAGCCCTGGCAAACACAGCCTCAAGGCTGGGTCCTCTGGAGCCATACCAAAGGATCGTGCCTGCTCTCTCCTGGGAAACTGTGTCCATTGCTTTGGCCACACACCTCCAGAATATGAGACACCTCAAGGCCCCTGAGGACATCCCACTACTGGGAGCTTCCCTGGACACATAGGGGCATTCGGACACAAGCTGAGCAGCTACTTCCCCGAATGCATGCACACAGATGTCCACAGAGATAGAAGGTTGAGCCGGACAGGCCCTTTGGCCCTAATCTCAACTCTTGCTTTGGTTTCCAGGTGTCACTCCTCAGAGGCTTTGGTTCGAAGAACAGGATATGGGGCTTTCCTGAGGCACTGAACAGAACTCCTCTCGTCTCCACATGGGAAGCTTCCTTGTTGGAGCCGTGTCAAACACCTCACGTTGGAGAATCCTTCAGAGTCCCTGAGCCACCTCCACATTCCAAGGTCTCCCAGTCCACCAACCCACAGTAGGACTTATCTTCAGGAGATTCCATTTCAACTCTCCCCTCAAGGTAGCTCACCCAGGAGCACGCAGATTGAGCCTGCCTTGTCCTGAATAAAGAGTTGGTATATGAGGTGACGTTCCCAGGCATCCATGCTTAGACACCTGCTCTCGAGTCTTTCCATATGGGGCCTCCTGGAACCATCCATTTGGACTCGACTGTCGTGCAGAAGGAAACCTTGAGGTTTGGAGAAGTTCACAAATCCCATCGTAGGCAAACACCCCTGGCCTCATGAAGCCCCCACATCCTTCAGGAAGTGGCCATGCTGGACAAAAACTCTAGCCTGAGACACGTCTCATAGTTGACATGACCTTAGTGCCGGAGATCTTGATTCAGCCTCTGCAGAGTGGGCCTGCCATGCCCTCGGTCCCAAACCTCACGCTAGCTTGTGTTTTCAGACTTCCTTCCTCACACTCCTGGCAAACAAGCCCTCCGGACTAGGAACTCCAGAACCAAAACCCAGCCCAGTGTCTGCCCAATGGAAGAAAAACGTTTCCCTGTGCGGCTCTCCAGAAAACCCAGATGAGGATCAACCTGCTCGGGCCTCGACGGTACCCGAAATGGATAGGCTGCTCTGGGCACTCATGCTCTGTCTGACACAGCCTGAAGCCAGACGTCCAGCAGACAAGGAGACAGCTGGCCGCACACCCAGCACTTCGGACACGCCATGGTCTTATGCCGTCACCTCTTCCTAACCTTGGTTTTCAGATATCTGAACCTAGACGTTATATCAATTCTCCACACAGCTGGGTATCGCAAGCACAAAACAGAACTCCTCCTTCCCCATGGCTGTAAAGCTTTCTCTTGGCATGGAGTCACCTTCAGGGTGGGAGAAACCTTCATTGCCCCTGATGCCAAGCCCAAACTTGAGTGCTGCTTGGGCACAAATTCACACTGTGACCCTCAGCATGAGCCACATGTCAAAGAAAGGCCTGTCAGGGCCTGGACCAAGATCCTGCATATGGGGCTTGCCAAGCTCCTATGCACCCAATCCTCACCAGTGTTTGAGTTTTCCAGTCGCCCCGCCCGTACCTGGGGCCTTGCTCCGGAATCCCTTTCTTGGAGAGACACATGAGCCAGACAACACGACTCCACCCTTCCCACAAAATGAACCCAAACTCTTGGGAGCTGGGACAAATCCCCAGAGAGGGATACTCGTCCTCAGTCCCTGAGGCCACCCCTCCAATCGACGGCTATCCCGGACACAACATCCAGAGACAAAAGCCTGAAGGAACGCCTCCCACTCGCCCTTGTTTCAGAGGCCCAGGAGCTTCCTCTTGGGCTGTCCATCCGGCCTGCCATACACTAGGCGCCACTTATAAGCGGAGTTTGTGTTTTCAGGCTTCTGTGCCCACAGCCTGGACCCACACAACCTCCAGGCTAGGGCCTCTGGAGCCCCAGAGGAAGATTGTGCCTGTTCTCTCCAAGGAAAATGTGCCCAATCCATTGACCACAACCCTACAGGTTAGGGAAAAGCTCCAAGACCCCTGAGGCCATCAATAGCGTAGGCCACCCTGGACTAAGAGGGGCTCTCTGACACCAGCGGAGCAACTATCTCCACTTAGACTCTCAGACAGTGTCCCCAGACACAGAAGGTTGAAATGGACAGGCCCACAGGCCCTAATCTGAACCTTAGCTTTGGTTTCCATGTGACCGTCCTCAGAGGACTGTTTTCGTAGACCAGCAAACGGGGCTTTTCTGAGGCACCAAACCAAACCTCTCTCGTCTCCACATGGGGAGCTTTCTTACTGGGGATGTATCAAACCCTTCAGGTCGGAGAGTTCCGCAGGGACCCTGAACAACCAGCACATTCCAAGGTCTCCATGGACCCAAACACACATTATGACGCATCCTTGGTAGAGGCCATTTCAACTCAGCCCCCTGGGTAGCGTGCCCCAGAGGCAGCAGATCAAACATATCTGGTCACTAATGGCCAATGGGAATGCGAGGCACGCTGTATAGGGATCCATCCATGGAACCCTGCTCTTCAGTCCTTCCGTATGGTATGTCCTGGAACCATGCAACAGGACTCGAATGTCCCGCAGAAGGAAACCTTGTGGTTTGAGGCAACCGCTAAACTCAGCGTGGGAAAACTTCCTTGGCTTCATGAGGCCCCCGCTTCATGAAGGTGCCATCATGGACACACACTCCAGCCTCAGCCATGTCTTATCCTCAGCCTGACTTCAGATGCAGGAGATTTTGATTCAGTCTCTGCAGAGTGGGCCTGCTCTGCCCTTGGCTCCAATCCTCACCCTAGCTTGTGTTTTCAGACTTCTGTCCTCACACTCCAGGCCCACATACCCTCCCTCCTGGGAATTCTGGGGCCACAATGAAGCACTCTGCCTGCCTCCCAGGAGAAAACCATTGTCTATGGTGCTTCCCAGAAACCCCAACTGAGGATCAAACAGCTTGGCCCTCGGCAACACCCCAATTGCATAGGCTACCTTAAACACTGATGCTCTGTCGCAAATAGCCTGAGCCCAGACCTTCCAACAGACACCGACACAGCTGGCTGCACACCCAGCACATTGGACACGCCAATGCCTTAGGCCATCATCCATTCACAACCTGGGTTTACAGTCATCGGTACCTAGACCTTATCTCCAATCCCTGTACAGGGGGGAACCTGATGCACATGTGAGAACCCCTCCTTCCCCATGGCAAGAAATCTTGCTGCTGGCAGTGAGTCAAACCTTCTGTGTAGGAGAAAACGGCATGGCCCATGAGGCCACGCCCATGCGTGAGGGCCGCCTTGGGCACAAACACACATTTTGACCCTCAGCGTGAGTACCTTATTCAAGTAACACCTCTCAGGGACTGGACCAAGAGCCCGCATTGTGGCTTGCCATGCCCATAGGCACCCAGGACTAAGTAGATGGTGTGTATTCCAGTTGAGGGAACCCACTGCTGTGCTCTAGAGTCCATCTCCTGCGGGTACCCTGTGGCAGATAACAGTTCTCTTCCCTTCCCTCAGAATGAACCCAAACACTTGGGAGCTTGGAATATCCCCTGAGAGAAAGGCTCTTCCTCGGCCCCTGAATCAACCCCTAACCTGAACGGCCACTGTGATTGCAACACCCAGAGACAAAAGCCTGAGCGACTAATTCCCACTTGCCCTGCTTTGATATCCCGAGGATCTCCCCTCACGGACTGGAGATCAGGCCTGCCATTACCTTGGCCCCTACCTGAGCCAAGTTTGCTTTTTCAGACATCTGTCCCCACAGGCCTGGCAAACACAGTCTCTAGGCTGGGTCCTCTGGAGCCATACCAAAGGACCGTGCCTGCTCTCCTCTGGGAAACTGTGTCCATTGCTTTGGCCACACACCGCCAGAATATGAGAAACCTCAAGGCCCCCGAGGACATCCCACTACTGGGAGCCTCCCTGGACACACAGGGGCATTCGGACACAAGCTGAGCAGCTACTTCCCCGAATGCATGCACACAGATGTCAACAGAGATAGAAGGTTGAGCCGGACAGGCCCTTAGGCCCTAATCTCAACTCTTGCTTTGGTTTCCAGGTGTCACTCTCAGAGCTTTGGTTCGAAGAACAGGACATGGGGCTTTCCTGAGGAACCGAATAGAACTCCTCTCGTCTCCACATGTGAAGCTTCCTTGTTGGAGCCATGTCAAACACCTCACGTTGGAGAATCCTGCAGAGTCCCTGAGCCACCTCCACATTCCAAGGTCTCCCAGTTCACCAACCCACAGTAGGACTCATCTTCAGGAGAGTCCATTTCAACTCTCCCCTCTGGGTAGTTCACCCAGGAGCCCGCAGGTTGAGCCTATCTTGTCCTGTCTAAAGAATGGGAGTAGTAGGTGGCATTCCCAGGCATCCATGCTTAGACTCCTGCTCTCGAGTCTTTCCGTATGGGGCCTCCTGGAACCATCCAATAGGACTCAACAGTCGTGCAGAAGGAAAACTTGTGGTTTGGAGTAGTTCAGAAATCCCATTGTAGGCAAACTTCCCTGGACTCATGAAGCCCCGACACCCTTCAGGAAGAGGCCATGCTGGACAAAATCTCTAGCCTGAGGCACGTCGTATAGTTGACATGACCTCAGTGCTGGAGATCTCGATTGAGCCTCTGCAGAGTGGGACTTCCCTGCCCTCGGTCCCAAACCTCATGCTAGCTTGTGTTTTCAGAATTCCTTCCTCACACCTGTGGCAAACAAGCCCTCCGGACTAGGAACTCGAGAACCACAACCCAGCCCAGTGTCTGCCCAACGGAAGAAAAACGTTTCCCTGTGGGGCTCTCCTGAAAACCCAGATGAGGATCAACCTGCTTAGGCCTCGAAGGTTCGCGAACTGGATAGGCTGCTCTGGGCACTCATGCTCTGTCTGACACAGCCTGAAGCCAGACGTCCAGACAGACAAGGAGACAGCTGGCCGCACACTTCGCACTTCAGACACGCCAAGGTCTTCTGCCATCACCTCTTCCTAACCTTGGTTTTCAGATATCTGAACCTAGACATTATATCAATTCTCCGCACAGCTGGGTATCGCAAGCACAAAACAGAACTCCTCCTTCACCATGGCTGTAAAGCTTGTTCTTGGCATGGAGTCACACCTTCAGGGTGGGAGAAACCTTCATGGCCCTTCATGCCAAGTCCAAACTTGAGTGCTGCTTGGGCACAAATTCACACTGTGACCTTCAGCATGAGCCCCATGTCAGAGAAAGGCCTGTCAGGGCCTGGACCAAGAGCCTGCATATGGGGCTTGCCAAGCCCCTATGCACCCAATCCTCCCCAGTGTTTGAGTTTACCAGTGGCGCCGCCCGTACCTGGGGCTCTGCTCTGGAATCCCTTTCTTGGAGAGACACATGAGCCAGACAACACGACTCCACCCATCCCACAAAATGACCCCAAACTCTTGGGAGCTGGGACAAATCCCCAAAGAGGGATACTCGTCCATAGTCCCTGAGGCCACCCCTCCAATACACGGCTATCCCGGACACAACATCCAGAGACAAAAGCCTGAAGGAAAGCCTCCAACTCTCCCATGTTTCAGAGAACCAGGAGCTGTACATCCGGCCTGCCATACCCTAGGTGCCAATCATAAGCTGAGTCTGTGATTTCAGGCTTCTGTGCCCACAGCCTGGACCCACACATCCTCCAGGCTAGGGCCTCTGGAGTCACAGTGAAAGATTGTGCCTGCCCTCTCCAAGGAAATTGTGCCCAATCCATTGACCACAACCCTACAGGTTAGGGAAAAGCTCCAAGGCCCCTGAGGCCATCAATAGTGTAGGCCACCCTGGACTAAGAGGGGCTCTCTGACACCAGCGGAGGAACTTTCTCCACTTAGACTCTCAGACAGTGTCCCCAGAGACAGAAGGTTGAAATGGACAGGCCCACAGGCCCTAATCTGAACCTTAGCTTTGGTTTCCATGTGTCCGTCCTCAGAGGTCTGTTTTCATAGACCAGCACACGGGGCTTTTCTGAGGCACCAAACCAAACCTCTCTCGTCTCCACATGGGGAGCTTTCTTACTGGGGATGTATCAAACCCTTCAGGTCGGGAAGTTCCGCAGTGCCACTGAACAAGCAGCACATTCCAAGGTCTCCATGGACCCAAACGCACATTATGACGCATACTTGGGAGAAGCCATTTCAACTCAGCCCCCTGGGTAGCGTGCCCCAGAGGCAGCAGATCAAACATATCTTGTCGATAATGGCCAATGGGAATGCGAGTCACGCTGTATAGGGATCCATCCTTCAAACCCTGCTCTTCAGTCCTTCCGTATTATGTCCTGGAGCCATGCAACAGGTCTCGAATGTCCCGCAGAAGGAAATCTTGTGGTTTGAAGCAACCTCCAAACTCAGCGTGGGAAAACTTTCTTGGCCTCATGAGGCCCCTGCTTCATGAAGGTGCCATCATGGACACACACTCCAGCCTCTGCCAACGTCTTATCCTCAGCCTGACTTCAGATGCAGGAGATTTTGATTCAGGCTCTGCAGAGTGGGCCTCCTCTGAGCTTGGCTCCAATCCTCACCCTAGCTTTTGTTTTCAGACTTCTGTCTTCACACTCCTGGCCCACAACCCTCCCTCCTGGGAATTCTGGGGCCACAATGAAGCACTCTGCCTGCCTCCCAGGAGAAAAACATTGTCTATGCTGCTGCCCAGAAACCCCAAATGAGGATCAAACTGCTTGGCCCTCGGCAACACCCCAATTGCATAGGCTACCTTAAACACTGATGCTCTGTCGCAAATAGCCTGAGCCCAGACTTTCCAACAGACACCGACATAGCTGGCTGCACACCCAGCACATTGGACCCGCCACTGCCTTAGGCCACCATCCATTCCCAACATAGGTTTTCAGTCATCGGAACCTAGACCTTATCTCCAATCCCTGTACAGGGGGGAACCTGATGCACAAGTCAGAACCCCTCCTTCCCCATGGCAAGAAACCTTGCTGCTGGCAGTGAGTCAAACCTTCAGTGTAGGAGAAAACGGCATGGCCCATGAGGCCACGCCCATGCGTGAGAGCCGCCTTGGGCACAAACGCATATTGTGACCCTCAGCGTGAGTACCTTATTCAAGTAACGGATCTCAGTGACTGGACCAAGAGCCCGCATATGTGGCTTGCCATGCCCATAGGCACCCAGGACTAACTAGATGGTGTGTATTCCAGTTGAGGGAGCCCACTGCTGTGCTCTAGAGTCCCTCTCCTGGGGGGTCCCCTGTGGCAGTAAACAGTACTATTCCCTTCCCACAGAATGAACCCAAACTCTTGGGAGCTTGGACAATCCCCCAAGAGGAAGGCTCTTCCTCGGCCCCTGAAGCAACGCCTACCCTGTATGGCCAATGTGATCGCAACACCCAGAGACAAAAGCCTGAGCAACTGCCTCCCACTTGCCCTCCATTGATATCCCGAGGATCTCCCCTCACGGAGTGGAGATCAGGCCTGCCATTACCTTGGCCCCTAGCTGAGCCAAGTTTGCTTTTTCAGACATCTGTCCCCACAGGCCTGGCAAACACAGTCTCTAGGCTGGGTCCTCTGGAGCCATACCAATGGACCGTGCCTGCTCTCTCCTGGGAAACTGTGTCCATTGCTTTGGCCACACACCTCCAGAATATGAGAAACCTCAAGGCCCCCGAGGACATCCCACTACTGGGATCCTCACTGGACACACAGGGGCATTCAGACACAAGCTGAGCAGCTATCTCCACGAAGGCATGCACACAGATGTCAACAGAGATAGAAGGTTGAGCCGGACAGGCCCTTAGGCCCTAATCTCAACTCTTGCTTTGGTTTCCAGGTGTCACTCCTCAGCAGCTTTGGTTCGAAGAACAGGATATGGGGCTTTGCTGAGGCACTGAACAGAACTCCTCTCGTCTCCACATGGGAAGCTTCCTTGTTGGAGCCGTGTCAAACACCTCAGTTTGGAGAATACTGCAGAGTCCCTGAGCCACCTCCACATTACAAGGTCAGCCAGGCCACAAAGCCACAGTTGGAGTCATCTTCAGGAGAGTTCATTTCAACTCTCCCCTCTGGGTAGCTCACCCAGGAGCCCGCAGATTGAGCCTGCCTTGTCCTGACTAAAGAGTGGGAATATGAGGTGGCTTTCCCAGGCTTCCAAGCTTAGGCCCCTGGTCTCGAGTCTTTCCATATGGGGCCTCCTGGAACCATCCAATAGGACTCGACTGTCGTGCAGAAGGAAACCTTTAGGTTTGGAGTAGTTCACAAATCCCATCGTAGGCTAACCTCCCTGGCCTCATGAAGACACCACAACTTTCAGGAAGAGGCCATGCTGGACAAAAACTCTAGCCTGAGGAACGTCTCATAGTTGACATGACCTCAGTGCAGGAGATCTCGATTCAGCCTCTGCAGAGTGGGCCTGCCCTGCCCTCGGTCCCAAGCCTCATGCTAGCTTGTGTTTTCAGACTTCCTTCCTCACAACTGTGGCAAACAAGTCCTCCGGACTAGGAACTCCAGAACCACAACCCAGCCCAGTGTCTGCCCAACGGAAGAAAAATGTTTCCCTGAGGGGCTCTCCAGAAAACCCGGATGAGGATCAACCTGCTTAGGCCTCGAAGGTCCGCGAACTGGATAGGCTGCTCTGGGCACTCATGCTCTGTCTGACACAGCCTGAAGCCAGACGTCCAGACAGACAAGGAGACAGCTGGCCGCACACCTCGCACTTCGGACACGCCAAGGTCTTCTGCCGTCACCTCTTCCTAACCTTGGTTTTCAGATATCTGAACCTAGACATTATATCAATTCTCCGCACAGCTGGGTATCGCAAGCACAAAACAGAACTCCTCCTTCCCCATGGCTGTAAAGCTTGTTCTTGACATGGAGTCACACTTTCTGGGTGGGAGAAACCTTCATGGCCCCTGATGCCACGCCCAAACTTGAGTGCTGCTTGGGCATAAATTCACACTGTGACCTTCAGCATGAGCACCATGTCAAAGAAAGGCCTGTCAGCGCCTGAACCAAGAGCCCGCATATGGGGCTTGCCAAGCCCCTATGCACCCAATCCTCACCAGTGTTTGAGTTTACCAGTGGCCCCGCCCGTACCTGGGGCTCTGCTCTGGAATCCCTTTCTTGGTGAGACACATGAGCCAGACAACACGACTCCACCCTTCCAAAAAAATGACCCCAAACTCTCGGTAGCTGGGACAAATACCCAGAGAGGGATACTCGTCCTTAGTCCCTGAGTCCACCCCTCCAATCCACGGCTATCCCGGACCCAAAATCCAGAGACAAAAGACTGAAGTAACGCCTCCAACTCTCCCTTGTTTCAGAGGCCCAGGAGCTGTACATCCGGCCTGCCATACCCTAGGTGCCACTCATAAGCTGAGTCTGTTTTTTCAGACTTCTGTGCCCACAGCCTGGACCCACACATCCTCCAGGCTAGGGCCTCTGGTGTCACAGCGAAAATTGTGCCTGCCCTCTCCTAGGAAATTGTGCCCAATCCATTGACCACAACCCTACAGGTTAGGGAAAAGCTCCAAGGCCCCTGAGGCCACCCAAATTATATAGTCTAACCTGGGCACTAATGCACTGTCTGACACAACCCGAGCCAGAACCTCCTACCAACACCCAGGCAGCTGACCGCAAAATGAGCCTATCAGACCAGCAATGGCCTTAGGTCGTCATCTCTTCCCAACTACGGTTTTTCAGGCTTCAGAACCTAGACCTTATCTCCAACTACTGCCCAGGGTTGAAAATGATGCAGAAATAAGAACACCTTCCCCATGGCAAGAGACCATGTGATTGGCATGTTGTCCAAAGTCCAGTGTAGTTGAAACCAGTGTGGCCCATGTGGCCCCGCCCATGCTCGCGAGCCATATTGGTCACAAACACACATTGTGACCCACAACCTGAGCCCAGCCCTCAAGTAAGGCCTCTCAGTGGCTGGATGAAGAGACAGCATATTGGGCCTGCCATGCCCCTAGGCCCCAATTTTTAACGATAGTTTGGGTTGTCTCTTCACTCTTCCCCAGGGCTGTGCTTTGTAATTTCTCTTTGGTTGGGTCACTTGAAGTAACAAACGTGAAAGGGGACCTCCCATTCCACAGATTATCGAAAAAGAATTGGGACAGGGACAAATTCACAGAGAGGAAGATTCGTCCATGGCCCATGATGCCTCCCCACATCCACGGCCATCGTTGATTCAAAATATAGAGACAAAAACCTGAGCAAGTGCCTCAGCCTCGCTCTTTCTTCATATCCTAAAGAGTTCTTATCATGGTCTTTAGATTGGGCCTGCCATACCTATGTCCCAAAACCTGAGCTGAGTTTGTGTTTTCAGACTTCTGTCCTCAAAGTCCTGGGCAACACACCCTCCAGGCTGGGGCCCCTGGAGCCACACATTAGGACTGTGCCTACCCAATCCATGAGAATTCTGCCCATTCCATTGTCCAAAGTCGTACAAATAAGGAGAACCCTCCAAATTCCCCGAGGCCATCCCAATAGTGTATGTCTCCGGGGACAAACAGGCGCGGTCTAACACCAGGTGTGCATCTACCCCCACTCATTCCATAGATGGATATCTCCAGAGAAGAAGATGGAACCAGACAGGACCCTAGGCCATAATCGGATCCATTGCTTTGGTACAGGCGTGTCTCCTCAAAAGCCTGGATTCCAATAACAGCATAAGTGATTTCCTGAGGCACCCATCAGAAAAATCTCGTCTCCACAGGGAAACTTGTGCATGGGAGCTATGCCAAAGCTTAGGAGAATACTTCAGGGTCCCGTTGCCACCGCCCCATTCCAAGGCCCTCATGGACACAAACACACATTAGGCCCCATCCTCAGGAAAGTCCATTTCAACTCCGCCACCCACTCCTGGCCCAGAAGCCCTCAAGTTTGGCAATTCCGGACCCACAATGCAGCAATCTGCCTGCCCTCTAGGAAAAATATATTGCCTAATGATTTTCCCAGGCACCTCAAATGAGGATAAACTTACACGGCACTCGACTGTACCTAAATTATATAGTCAAAACTGGGCACTAATGCACTGTCTGACACAAACTGAGCCAGAACCTCCTGACCAACACACAGGCAGCTGACCGCCCCCTGAGCATATCAGACCCGCCATGGCCTTATGTCGTCATCTCTTCCCAGCCTCGGTTTTTCAGGCTTCAGACCCTAGACCTTATCTCCAACCACTACCCAGGGGTGAAAATGATGCAGACATCAGAACACCTTCCCCATGGCAAGATCCCTTGTGATTGGCATGTTGTCCAAATTTCAGTGTAGTTGAAACCAGTGTGGCCCATGAGGCCCCGCCCATGGACGCGGGCCACATCGGTCACAAACACACATTGTGACCCTCAGCCTGAGCCCAGTCCTCAAGTAAGGCCTCTCAGTGGTTGGATGAAGAGACAGCATATTGGGCCTGCCATGCCCCTAGGTCCCAATTTTCAACCATCATTTGGGTTGTCCCTTCACTCTTCCCCAGGGCTCTGCTTTGGAATTCCTCTTTGGTTGGGACACCTGAGGTAACAAACCAGAGAGGAGACCTCCCATCCCACAGATTGACGGAAAGAAATTGGGACCGTGCCAAATCCACAGAGAGGAAGATTCGTCCATGGCCCATGAGGCCTCCCCATGTTCCACGCCCATCTTTGATACAAAATCCAGAGACAAAAGCCTGAGCAAGTGCCTCAGACTCGCTCTTTCTTCATATCCTGAAGAGTTCTTCTCATGGTTTGTAGATTGGACATGCAATACGTACTTCCCCAAACCTAAGCTGAGTTTGTGTTTTCAGACTTCTGTCCTCAAATTCCTGGGCCACACTCCCTCCAGGATGGGGCCCCTGGAGCCACTTTAGGACTGTGCCTACCCAATCCATGGGAACACTGCCCATTCCATTGTCCAAAATCGTACAAATTAGGAGAACCCTCCAAATTTCCCGAGGCCATCACAATATTGTAGGTCTCCCGGTACAAACAAGGGCGGTCTGACACCAGCTGAGCATCACCCTCCACTCATACCATAGATGGATGTCCCCAGAGAAGAAGATGGAACCAGACAGGACCCTAGGCCATAATCGGATCCATTGCTTTGGTTTACAGGCATGTTTCCTCAAAAGCCTGGATTCCAAGACCAGCATAGGGGGTTTCCTGAGGCACCCATCAGAACAAATCTCGTCTCCACAAGGAAACTTGTGCATGGGACCTATGTCAAAAGCTTAGGAGAATACTTCAGGGTCCCGGTGCCACCGCCCCATTCCAATGCCCTCATGGAAACAAAGACATATCAGGCCCCATCCTCGGGAAAGTCCATTTCAACTCAGCCACCCCGGTTGCTCCTGCAGAGCCTTCAGATCTCAACTGTCTTGTTGCTAGGAGACAATTGGAATGCGAGGCCCGCTTCCCTGGCATCCATCCCTGAACGGTACTCTGGAGTCCTTCCATATGGGATATCCTTGAGCTGCCCAACAGGTCTCAATTGTCCCGCAGAAGGAATCCTTGAAGTGCGCATCCCACAACTCCCAACGTTGGAAAACCTCCATGGCCTTGAATTACCACTCCGTTCATGAAGGGGCAGTCATGCACAGAAAATCCAAACTGAGCCAAAGTCTGATCCTCGCCATGACTTCAGAAACATGAGATATTCTTTCAGATCTGCAGGGGGTACCAGCTTTGCCCTCGGCCTGAAGCCCAAGCCTAGCTTGTTTTCTCAGACTTGTCCTCACACTCCTGGTCCAGAATACCTCATGTTTGGCAATACCGGACCCACAATGCAGCACTCTGCCTGCCTCTAGAAAAAATATATTGCATATTGAGTTGCCCAGGCACCTCAAATGAGGATAAACCTACACGGCTCTCGGCTGTACCTGAATTATAGTCTAACTGGGCACTAATTCACTGTCTGACACAACCTGAACCCGAACCTCTGGACCAACACCCAGGCAGCTGACCTCACACTGAGCACATCAGACCTGCCATGGGCTTAGGTCTTCATCTCTTCCCAACAGCCGTTTTCAGGCTTCAGAACCTAGGCCTTAAATCCAACCACTGCCCAGGGTTGAAAATGATGAAGAAATCAGAGCTCCTTCTCCATGGCAAGAGACCTTGTGATTGGCATGTTGTCCAAAGTTCAGTGTAGTTGAAACCAGTGTGGCCCATGAGGCCCCGCCCATGCTCGCGAGCCACATTGGTCACAAACACACATTGTGACCCTCAGCCTGAGTCCAGTCCTCAAGTAAGGCCACACAGTAGCTGGATGAAGAGACAGCATATTGGGCCTGCCATGCCCCTAGGCCCCAATATTTAACCATAGTTTGGGTGGTCACTTCACTCTTCCCCAGGGCTCTGCTTTTGAATTCCTCTTTGATTGGGACCCCTGAGGTAACAAACCTGAGAGACCTCCCATTCCACATATTGACAGAAAGAAATTGGGACCGGGCCAAATCCACAGAGAGGAAGATTCGTCCATGGCCCATGAGGCCTCCCCACATTCCACGCCCATCTTTGATACAAAATCCAGAGACAAAAGCCTGAGCAAGCGCCTCAGACTCGCTCTTTCTTCATATCCTGAAGAGTTCTTCTCATGGTTTGTAGATTTGACCTGCCATACCTACGTCTCAAACCTAAGCTGAGTTTGTGTTCAGACTTATGTCCTCAAATTCCTGGGCCACACACTCTCCAGGCTGGGGCCTCTGGAGCCACACATTAGACTGTTCCTACCAAATCCAGAAAATTCTTCCCATTCCATTTTCCAAAATCGTACAAATTAGAAGAACCCTCCATAGGCCCTGAGGCAATCCAATAGTGTAGGTCTCCCGGGACAAACAAGGGCAGTCTGACACCAGCTGAGCATCTACCTCCACTCATACCATAAATGGATGTCCCCAGAGAAGAAGATGGAACCAGACAGGACCCTAGGCCATAATCGGATCAATTGCTTTGGTTTACAGGCATGTCTCCTCAAAAGCCTGGATTCCAAGGCCAGCTTGGGGGGTTTCCTGAGGCACCCATCAGAACAAATCTCGTCTCCTCAAGGAAACTTGTGCATGGGACCTATGTCAAAAGCTTAGGAGAATACTTCAGGGTCCCGGTGCCACCGCCCCATTCCAAGGCCCTCATGGACACAAACACACATTAGGCCCCAAACTCGGAAAAGTCCATTTCAACACAGCCCCCCGATTGCTCCCATAGAGCCATCAGAACTCAACTGTTTTGTTGCTAGGAGACAATTTGAATGCGAGACTGGATTCCCTGGCATCCATCCTCGAAAGGTGCTCTGGAGTCATTCCATATGGGATGTCCTGGAGCTGACCAACAGGTCTCCATTGTCCCGCAGAAGGAATCCTTGAAGGGGGCATCCCACAATTTCCAACGTGGGAAAACCTCCATGGCCTTGAGATTCCGCTTCATTCATGAAGGGGCAGTCATGCACAGAAACTCCAAACCGAGCCAACGTCTGATCCTCGCCGTGACTTCATATGCATGAGATATTGGTTCAGATCTGCAGGGGGTACCTGCCGTGCCCTCGGCCTGAAGCCCTAGTCTAGCTTGTGTTCTCAGACTTCTGTCCTCACACTCCTAATCCAGAAGCCCTCAAGTTTGGCAATTCCGGACCCACAATGCAGCACCCTGCTTCCCCTCTAGAAAAAATATATTGCCTAATGAGTTGTCCAGGCACCTCAAATGAGGATAAACTTACACGGCACTCGACTGTACCTAAATTATATAGTCTAACCTGAGCTCTAATGCACTGTCTGGCACAACCTGAACCCGAAACTCCGGACCAACACCCAGGTAGCTGACCGCACACTGAGCACATCAGACCTGCCATGGCCTTAGGTCGTCATCTCTTCCCAACTGCGGTTTTCAGACTTCAGATCCTAGACCTTATATCCAACCACTGCCTAGGGTTGAAAATGATGCAGAAATCAGAGCTCCTTCCCCATGGCAAAAGACCTTGTGATTGGCATATTGTCCTAAGTTCAGTGTAGTTGAAACCAGTATGGCCCATGAGACCCAGCCCCTGCTCGCGGGCCACATTGGTCACAAACACACATTGTGACGCTCAGGCTGTGCTCAGTCCTTAAGTAAGGCCACTCAGTGGCTGGATGAAGAGAAAGCATATTGGGCCTGCCATGCCCCTAGGCCCCAATTTTTAACCATAGTTTGGGTTGTCCCTTCACTCTTCCCCAGGGCTCTGCTTTGGAATTCCTCTTTGGTTGGGACACCTGAATTAACAAACCTGAGAGGAGACCGCCCATTCCACAGATTGATGGAAAGAAATTGAGACCGGGCCAAATCCACAGAGAGAAAGATTCGTCCATGGCCCATGAGGACTCCCCACATTCCACGCCCATCTTTGATACAAAATCCAGACAAAAGCCTGAGCAAGCGCCTCAGACTCGCTCTTTCTTCATATCCTGAAGAGTTTTTCTCATGGTTTGTAGATTGGACCTGCCATACCTATGTCCCCAACGTAAGCTGAGTTTGTGTTTTCAGACTTCTGTGCTCAAATTTCTGGGCCACACACCCTCCTGGCTGGGGCCCCTGGAGCCACACATTAGGACTGTGCCTACCCAATGATGGGAATTCTGCCCATTCCATTGTCCAAAATCGTACAAAATGGGAGAACCCTCCAAAGTTCCCGAGGCCATCCCAATAGTGTAGGTCTCCCGGGACAAACAAGAGCGGTCTGACACCAGCTGACCATCTACCTACACTCATACAAAACATGGATGTCCCCAGAGAAGAAGATTGAACCAGACAGGACCCTAGGCCATAATCGGATCCATTGCTTTGGTTTACAGGCATGTCTCCTCAAAAGCCTGGATTCCAAGGCCAGCATAGGGGGTTTCCTGAGGCACCCATCAGAACAAATCTCGTCTCCACAAGGAAACTTGTGCATGGGACCTATGTCAAAAGCTTAGGAGAATACTTCAGGGTACCGGTGCCACCACCCCATTCCATGGCCTTCATGGACACAAACACATATTAGGCCCCATCCTTGGGAAAGTCCATTTCACCTCAGCCACCCCGGTTGCTCCCGCAGAGCCATCAGATCTCAACTGACTTGTTGCTAGGAGACAATTGGAATGTGAGTCCCGCTTCCCTGGCATCCATCCCCGAACGGTGCTCTGGAGTCCTTCTATATGGGATATCCTGGAGCTTCCCAACAGGTCTCAATTGTCCCGCAGAAGGAATCCTTGAAGGGCTCGTCCCACAACTCCCAACGTGGGAAAACCTCCATGGCCATGAGATTCCGCTCCGTTCATGAAGGGGCAGTCATGCACCGGAACTCCAACCTGAGCCAAAGTCTGATCCTCGCCGTGACTTCAGAAGCATGAGATATTCGTTCAGATCTGCAGGGGGTAACAGCCATGCCCTCGACTTGAAGCCCAAGTCTAGCTTCTGCTCTCAGACTTGTCCTCACACTCCTGTTCCAGAATCTTTCATGTTTGACAATACCGGACCCACAATGCAGCACTCTGCCTACCTCTAGAAAAAATATATTGCCTAATGTGTTGCCCAGGCACCTCAAATGAGGATAAACCTACACGGCTCTCGACTGTACCTGAATTATATAATCTAACCTGGGCACTAATGCACTGTCTGACACAACCTGAGCCCGAACCTCCTGACCAACACCTAGGCAGCTGACCACACCTTGAGCACATCAGACCTGCCATGGCCTTAGGTCGTCTTCTCTTCCCAACTGGGATTTTCAGGCTTCAGAACCTAGATCTTAACACCAACCACTGCCTAGGGTTGAAAATGATGCAGAAATCAGAGCTCCTTCCCCATGGCAAAAGACCTGTGATTGGAATGTTGTCCAAAGTTCAGTGTAGTTGAAACCAGTGTGGGCCCTGAGGCCCCGCCCATGCTCGCGGGCCACATTGGTCACAAACACACATTGTGAAACTCAGCCTGTACCCAGTCCTCAAGTAAGGCCCTCAGTGCCTGGATGAAGAGACAGCATATTGGGCCTGCCATTCCGCTAGGCGCCAATTTTTAACCATAGTTTGGGTTGTCCCTTCACTCTTCCCCAGGTCTCTGCTTTGAAATTCCTCTTTGGTTGGGACACCTGAGGTAAAAAACCTGAGAGGAGACCTCCCATCCCACAGATTGATGGAAAGAAATTGGGACTGGGCCAAATCCACAAAGAGGAAGATTCGTCCATGGCCCATGAGGCCTCCCCACATTCAACGCCCATCCTTGATACAAAATCCAGAGACAAAAGCCTGAGCAAGTGCCTCATTCTCGCTCTTTCTTCATATCCTGAAGAGTTCTTCTCATGGTTTGTAGATTGGACCTGCCATACCTACGTCCGCAAACCTAAGCTGAGTTTGTGTTTTCAGACTTCTGTCCTCAAATTCCTGGGCCACACACCCTCCAGGCTGGGGCCCCTGGAGCCAGACATTAGGACTGTGCCACCCAATCCATGGGAATTCTGCCCATTCCATTGTCCAAAATCGTACAAATTAGAAGTACCCTCCAAAGTCCCTGAGGCCATACCAATAGTGTAGGTCTCCCAGAACAAACAAGGGCGGTCTGACAACAGCTGAGCATCTACATCCACTCATACCATAAATGGATGTCCCCAGAGAAGACGATGGAACCAGACATGACCCTAGGCCATAATCGGATCCATTGCTTTGGTTTACAGGCATGTCTCCTCAAAAGCCTGGATTCCAAGACCAGCATAGGGGGTTTCCTGAGGCACCCATCAGAACAAATCTCGTCTCCACAAGAAAACTTGTGCATGGGACCTATGTCAAAAGCTTGGAGAATACTTCAGGGTCCCAGTGCCACCGCTCCATTCCAAGGCCTTCATGGACAAAATCACACATTAGGCCCCAAACTCGGGAAAGTCCATTTCAACACAGCCGCCCCGATTGCTAACGCAGAGCCATAGAACTCAACTGTCTTGTTGCTAGGAGACAATTGGAATGCGAGGCTGGCTTCCCTGGCATCCATCCTTGAACGGTGCACTGCAGTCATTCCATATGGGATGTCCTGGAGCTGACCAACAGGTTCAATTGTCCCGCAGAAGGAATCCTTGAAGGGGGATCCCACACTCCCAACGTTGGAAAACCTCCATGGCCTTGAGATTCCGCTCCGTTCATGAAGGGGCAGTCATGCACAGAAACTCCAACCCGAGCCAACTTCTGATCCTCGCCGTGACTTAAGATGCATGAGATATTGGATCAGATCTGCAGGGGGTACTTGCCATACTCTCGGCCTGAAGCCCAAGTCTAATTGTGTTCTCAGACTTCTGTCCTCACCCTCCTGGCCCAGAAGTCCTCAAGTTTGGCAATTCCGGACCCACAATGCAGCAATCTGCCTGCCCTCTAGGAAAAATATATTGCCTAATGATTTTCCCAGGCATCTCAAATGAGGATAAACTTTCACGGCACTCGACTGTACCTAAATTATATAGTCTAACCTGGGCCCTAATGCACTGTCTGACACAACCTGAACGGGAAACTCTGGACCAACACACAGGCAGCTGACCGCACACTGAGCACATGAGACTCGCCATGGCCTTAGGTCGTCATCTCTTCCCAACTGTGGTTTTCAGGCTTCAGAACCTAGACCTTATCACAACCACTTCCCAGTGTTGAAAATGATGCAGAAATCAGAGCTCCTTCCCCATGGCAAGAGACCTTGTGATTGGCATGTTGTCCAAAGTTCAGTGTACTTGAAACCAGTGTTGCCCATGAGGCCCCGCCCAACCTCACGGCCACATTGGTCACAAACACACATGTTGACCCTCAGTCTGAACCCTGTCTTTAAGTAAGGCCACTCAGTGGCTGGATGAAGAGACAGCATATTGGGCCTGCCATGCCCCTAGGCCCCAATTTTTAACCATAGTTTGGGTTGTCCCTTCACTCTTCCCCAGGGCTCTGCTTTGGAATTCCTCTTTGGTTGGGACACCTGAGGTAACAAACCTGAGAGGAGACCTCCCATCCCACAGATTGACGGAAAGAAATTGGGACCGGGCCAAATCCACAGAGAGGAAGATACGTCCATGGCCCATGAGGCCTCCCCACGTTCCACGCCCATCTTTGATACAAAATCCAGAGACAAAAGCCTGAGCAAGCGCCTCAGACTCGCTCATTCTTCATATCCTGAATAGTTCTTCTCATGGTTTGTAGATTGGACTTGCAATACTACTTCCCCAAACCTAAGCTGAGTTTTTGTTTTCAGACTTCTGTCCTCAAATTCCTGGGCCACACTCCCTCCAGGCTGGGTCCCCTGGAGCCACACATTAGGACTGTGCCTACCCAATCCATGGGAATTTTGCCCATTCCATTGTCCAAAATCGTACAAATTAGGAGAACTCTCCAAAGTCCCCGAGGCCATCCCAATAGTGTAGGTCTCCGGGGACAAACAAGGGCGGTCTGACACCAGGTGAGCATCTACCTCCACTCATTCCATAGAGGGATATCCCCAGAGTAGAAGATTGAACGAGGCAGGACCCTAGGCCATAATCGGATCCATTGCTTTGGTTTACAGGCGTGTCTCCTCAAAAGCCTGGATTCCAATACCAGCATAAGGGATTTCCTAAGGCACCCATCAGAACAAATCTCGTCTCCACAATGAAACTTGTGCATGGGAGCTATGTCAAAAGCTTAGGAGAATACTTCAGGGTCCCAGTGCCACCGCCCCATTCCAAGGCTCTCATACACAAACACACATTAGGCCCCATCCTCAGGAGAGTCCATTCAACTCAGCCACCCCGGTTGCTCCCGCAGAGCCATCCGATCTCCACTGTTTTGTTGCTATGAGACAATTGGAATTCGAGGCGGCCTTCCCTGCCATCCATCCTCCAAAGTTGCTCTGGAGTAATTCCATATGGGATGCCTGGAGCTGCCCAACAGGTCTCAATTGTCCCCCAGAAGGAATCCTTGAAGGAGGTATCCCACAACTCCCAACGTGGGAAAACCTCCATGGCCTTGAGATTCTGCTCCGTTTATGAAGGGGCAGTCATGCACAGAAACTCCAACCTGAGCCAACGTCTGATCCTCGCCCTGACTTCAGATGCATGAGATATTGGTTCAGATCTGCAGGGGGTACCTGCCGTGCCCTCGGCCTGAAGCCCAAGTCTAGCTTGTGTTCTCAGACTTCTGTCCTCACACTCCTGGCCCAGAAGCCCTCAAGTTTGGCAATTCCGGACCCACAATGCAGCACTATGCCTGCTTTCTAGAAAAAATATCTTGCCTAAAGAGCTGCCCATGCACCTCAAATGAGGATAAAACTACATGGCACTCGACTGTACCAAAATCATATAGTCTAACCTGGGCTATAATGCACTGTCTGACACAACCTGAGCCAGAACCTCCTGACCAACACACAGGCTGCTGACCGCACACTGAGCATATCAGACCCGCCATGGCCTTAGGTCATCATCTCTTCCCAACTTCAGTTTTTCAGGCTTCAGAACCTAGACCTTATCTCCAACCACTGCCCAGGGTTGAAAGTGATGCAGACATCAGAACACCTTCCCCATGGCAAGAGACCCTGTGATTGGCATGTTGTCCAAAGTCAGTGTAGTTGAAACCAGTGTGGCCCATGAGGCCCCGCCTTTGCTCGCGGGCCCCATTGGTCACAACCACACATTATGACCCTCAGCCTGAGCCCAGTCCTCAAGTAAGGCCTCTCAGTGGCTGGATTTAGAGACAGCATATTGGGCCTTCCATGCCCCTATTCCAAATTTTTAACCATAGTTTGGGTTGTCCCTTCACTCTTCCCCAGGGCTCTGCTTTAGAATTCCTCTTCGGTTGGGACACCTGAGGTAACAAACCTGTGAGGAGACCTCCCATCCCACATATTGACGGAAAGAAATTGGGACCGGTCTAAATCCACAGAGAGGAAGATTCTTCCATGTCCCATGAGGCCTCCCCACATTCCACGCCGATCTTTGATACAAAATCCAGAGACAAAACCCTCAGCAAGCGCCTCAGTCTCGCTCTTTCTTCATATCCTGAAGATTTCTTCTCATGGTTTGTTGATTGGACCTGCCATACCTACGTCCCCAAACCTAAGCTGTTTGTGTTTTCAGACTTCTGTCCTCAAATTCCTGGGCCACACACCCTCCAGGCTGGGGCCCCTGGAGCCACACATTAGGACTGTGCCTACCCAATCCATGGGAATTCTGCCCATTCCATTTTCCAAAATCGAACATATTAGGAAAACCCTCCAAAGTTCCCGAGGCCATCCCAATAGTGTATGTCTCCCGGTACAAACAAGGGCGGTCTGACACCAGCTGAGCATCAACCTCCACTCATACCATAGATGGATGTCCCCAGAGAAGGAGATGGGACCAGACAGGACCCTAGGCCATAATCGGATCATTTCTTTGGTTTACAGGCATGTCTCCTCAAAAGCCTGGATTCCAAGACCAGCATAGGGGTTTACTGAGGCACCCATCAGAACAAATCTCGTCTCCACAAGGAAACTTGTGCATGGGACCTATGTCAAAAGCTTAGGAGAATACTTCAGGGTCCCGGTGCTACCGCCACATTGCAAGGCTTTAATGTACAGAAACACATATTAGGCCCCATCCTCAGGAAAGTCCAATTCAACTCAGCCACCCCGGTTGCTCCCGCAGAGCCATCAGATCTCAACTGTCTTGTTGCTTGGAGACAATTGGAATACGAGGCCCGCTTCCCTGGCATCCATCCTCGAACGGTGCTCTGGAGTCTTTCCATATGGGATATCCTGGAGCTGCCCAACAGGTCTCAATTGTCCCGCAGAAGGAATTTTTGAAGGGGGCATCCCACAACTCCCAACGTGGGAAAACCTCAATGGCCTCGAGATTCTGCTCCCTTCATGAAGCGGCCGTCATGCACAGAAACTCCACCTGAGCCAACGTCTGATCCTCGCCCTGACTTCAGATGCATGAGATATTGGTTCAGATCTGCACGGGGTACCTGCCGTGCCCTCGCCCTGAAACCCAAGTCTAGCTTGTCTTCTCAAACTTCCATCCTCACACTCCTGGCCACGAAGCCCTCAAGTTTGGCAATTCCGGACCCACAATGCAGCACTCTGCCTGCCCTCTAGAAAAAAGATTATTGCCTCAAGAGCTGCCCAGGAACCTTAAATGAGGATCAACCTACACAGCACTCGACTTTACCCAAATTATATAGTCTAACCTGGGCACTAATGCACTGTCGAACACAACCTGAGCCCGGACCTCCTGACCAACACCCAGAAAGCTGACCGCACACTGAGCCCATAAAACCCGCCATGGCCTTAGGTCATCATCTCTACCCTACCTCAGTTTTCAGGCTTCAGAACCAAGACCTTATCTCCAATCACTGCCCAGGGGTGAGTGTGATGCAGAAAACAGAACTCCTTCCCCATTGCTAAAAACCTTGTGCTTGGCATGTTGTTCAACGTTCAGTGTAGTTGAAACCAGTGTGGCCCATGAGGCCCCGCCCATACTCGCGGGCCCCATTGGTCACAAACACACATTGAGACCCTCAGACTGAGCCCAGTCCTCAAGTAAGGCCACTCAGTGGCTGGATGAAGAGATTGCATATTGGGCTTGCCATGCCCCTAGGCCCCAATTTTTAACCATAGTTCGGTTGTCCCTTCAGTCTTCCCCACGGCTTTGCTATGGAATTCCTCTTTTGGTGGGACACCTGAGGTAACAAAACTGAAATGAGTCCTCCTATCCCACAGATTGACGAAAAGCAATTGGGAATCGGGCCAAATCCTCAGAGAGGAAGATTCGTCCATGGCCCATGAGGCCTACCCGACATTCCACGGCCGACTCTGATACAAAATCCAGAAAAAAAAGCCTAAGCTAGCGCCTCAGACTCGCACTTTCTTCATATCCTAAAGAGTTCTTTTCATGGTTTGTAGATCGGGCCTGCCATACCTACGTCCCCAAACCTAAGCTGAGTTTGTGTTTCCAGACTTCTGTCCTCAAAATTTTGGGCCACACACCCACCAGGCTGGGCCCCTGGAGCCACACATTAGGACTGTGCCTAACAATCCATGGGAATTTTGCCAATTCCATGGTCCAAATTCATACAAATTAGGAGAAACCTCCAAAGTCCCTGAGGCCATCCCAATAGTTTTGGTCTCCCGGAACAAAAAAGGGCTGTCTGACACCAGCTGATAATTGACCTCCACTCATACCATAGATTGATGTCCCCAGAGAAGAAGATTGAACCAGACAGGACCCTAGGCCATAATAGGATCAATTGCTTTGGGTTACAGGCATGTGTCCTCAAAAGCCTGATTCCAATACGAGCATAGGGGTTTTCCTGAGGCACCCATCAGAACTCAACTCGTCTCCACAAGGAAACCTGTGCATGGGAGCCATGTCCAAAGCTTAGGAGAGTACTTCAGGGTCCGGTGCCACCGCCCCATTCCAAGGCCCTCATGGACACAAAAACACATTAGGACCCATCCTCAGGAAAGTCCATTTTAACTCAGCCACCCCGGTTGCTCCGGCAGAGCCATCAGATCTAAACTATCTTGTTGCTAGGAGACAATTGGAATGCGAGGTGGGCTTCCCAGGCATCCATCCGCGAACGGTGCTCTGGAGTCATTCCATATGGGATGTCCTGGAGCTGTCCAACAGGTCTCAATTGTCCCGCAGAAGGAATCCTTGAAGGGGGCATCCCACAACTCCCAAAGTGGGAAAACCTCAATGGCCTCGAGATTCCGCTCCCTTCATGAAGCGGCCGTCATGCACAGAAACTCCAACCTGAGCCAATGTCTGATCCTCGCCCTGACTTCAGATGCATGAGATATTTGTTCAGTCTGCAGGGGGTACCTGACGTGCCCTCGCCTTGAAACCCAAGTCTAGCTTGTCTTCTCAAACTTCCATCCTCACACTCCTGGCCCCGAAGCCCTCAAGTTTGGCAATTCCGGACCCACAATGCAGCACTCTGCCTGCCCTCTAGAAAAAATATTACTGCCTCATGAGCTGCCCAGGCACCTTAAATGAGGATAAACCTACACAGCACTCGACTTTACTCAAATTATATAGTCTAACCTGGGCACTAATGCAATGTCGAACACAACCTGAGCCAGGACCTCCTACCAACACCCAGAAAGCTGACCGCACACTGAGCACATAAAACCCGCCATGGGCTTAGGTCATCATCTCTTCCCTACCTCAGTTTTCTGGCTTCAGAACCGAGACCTTATCACCAATCACTGCCCAAGGGTGAGTGTGATGCAGAAATCAGAACTCCTCCTTACCCATGGCAAGAACCCTTGCGGTTGGCACGTTGTCCAACGTTCAGTGTAGGAAAAACCAGCATTCACCCTGAGGCCCCGTCCATTCTTGAGTGCGAAGAGGGCATACACACGCATTGTGACCCTCAGCATGAGTCCTGTCCTCTAGTAAGTCCTCTCAGTGGCTGGACCATTAGATGTCATAATGGGCTTGACATGTCCCTAAGCCCCAATTTTTAACCAGATTTCTGATTATCCGGTTGCCCCTCCCCAGGGCTCTACTCTGGAAACCCTCATTTGGTGGGACACCTGAGGTTAAAAAAGAAAACAACAACAAAAACAAACAAACAAAAAAAAAACGGACTTCTTCCAGCCCACAGAATGACCCCAAACTCTGTGGACGGGGCCCAACCACCAGAGAGTAAGACTCGTCCATTTCCCATGAAGTCACCCAGAAATTCCACGACCATGAGTGACACGATATCCAGAGACAAAAACTTGAGCAGGAGCCTCACAGTCGCGCTTCTTTCAAATCCCGAAGAAACCTCCTCATGGTCTGTAGATCAGTCCTGCCATACCTATGACCCGAAACATAAGCCGAGTCTGTGTTTTCAGACAACTGTCCAAACAGCCCTTGCATACACAACCTACAGGCTCAGGCCCCTGGAGCCAAACCTGAGGACTGTACTTGCCCGCTCCAAGGGAATTGTGTGTGCCCATTCCAATGGCCACAACCCTTCTAATAGGATAAACCACCAAAGACCCTGATCCAGGGACAATCTGAGCCCAAATGAGCACCTACCTGCACTCAGACCCATAGACAGATGTCCCCAGAGGAGAAAGAAAAGAACAGGCCCCGAGGCACTAATCAGATCCGTTGCTTTGGTTTCCAGGCATCTCTCCTCAGAGGCCTGGATTTCAAAAGCAGCATATAGCTGTTTCTTGACTCACCCATCAGAAAACATCTCATCTACACATGGGAAACTTGCACGTTGGAGCTGTGTCAAAGCCTCTGTTTAGGAGAACCCTTTAGGGCCCCAGTGCCTCCGCTTCATTCCAAGGTCTCCACAGACACAAACAAATTAGGACCCATCCCCAGGGCTGTCCATTTCAGCTCAGCGTTTTCGGTTTCTCCCCACATATCCAGGAGATCTAACCTGTCTTGTTGCTAGGAGACAATTGGAATGCGAGGTGGGCTACCCAGCCATCCATCCTTAGAACCCTGCTCAGAATCATTGGCCTCGACCCAAACAACAGGTCTCAATTGTCCTGCAGAATACTCTATGCAGTTTGGAGTGTCTCACAACTCCCATCGTGGGAAAACCCCCATGGCCTCGTGATGACCCCCATTCATGAAGGGGCCATCAGCGACTGAAACTCCAACCTGAGCAATCGTCTGATCTTCGCCCTGACTTCATATGCACGAGATCTAGATTCAGGTCTGTAGATTGTGCCTGCCATGGCCTAACACAGAAACCTAAGCCTAGCTTGTGTTCTCAGACTTTTGTCGTCAGACTACTGGCCCACATGCCCTCCAGTTTGGCAATCCAGAACTACAATGCAGCACTCTGCCTGCCCTCCCGAAGAAAAACATTGTCCTCTGGGGCTACACAGTAACCCTAAATGAGGATCAACCTGCACCAACCTTGGCTGTACCACAAATACATAGGCTGACAAGGGCATTAATGCCCTTTCTGACACAGCCTGAGCCTGGACCCCCTGACCCCTCCCAGACAGCTGGCCGCACACTGAGCACATCGAACCGCCATGGCCTTAGGTCGTCATCTCTTCCCAACCTCGGTTTTCAGGTTTCAGAACCTAGACCTTATCTCCAATCACTGCCCAGGGTTGAAGGTGATGCAGAAATCAGAACTCCTTCCCCATGGCAAGAAACCTTGTGGTTGGCATGTTGTCCAACCTTCAGTGTAGTTGAAACCAGTGTGGCCCATGAGGCCCCGCCCATGCTCGCGGGCCACATTGGTCACAAACACACATTGTGACCCTCAGGCTGAGCCAAGTCCTCAAGTAAGGCCACTCAGTAGCTGGATGAAGAGATAGCATATTGGGCTTGCCATGCCCCTAGGCCCCAATTTTTAACCATAGTTCGGGTTGTCCCTTCAGTCTTCCCCACGGCTTTGCTTTGGAATTCCTCTTTTGGTGGGACACCTGAGGTAAGAAAAGTAAAATGAGTCCTCCCATCCCACAGATTGACGAAAAGCAATTGGTAATCGGGCCAAATCCTCAGAGAGGAAGATTCGTCCATGGCCCAGAAGGACTCGCCGTCATTCCACGGCGGTCGCTGATACAAAATCCAGAGACAAAAGCCTGAGCAAGCGCCTCAGACTCACACTTTCTTCATATCCTGAAGAGTTTTTCTCATGGTTTGTAGATCGGGCCTGCCATACCTAAGTCCCCAAACCTAAGCTGAGTTTGTGTTTTCAGAGTTCTATCCTCAAAATCTTAGGCCACACACCCTCCAGGCTGGGATCCTGAAGCCACACATTAGGACTGTGCCTACCAATCCATGGGAATTCTGCCCATTCCATGGTCCAAAATCGGACAAATTAGGAGAAACCTCCAAAGTCCCTGAGGCCATCCCAATAGTTTTGGTCGCCAGGAACAAACAAGGACTGTCTGACACCAGCTGATAATCGACCTCCACTCATACCATAGATGGATGTCCCCAGAGAAGAAGATTGAACCAGACAGGACCCTAGGCCATAATAGGATCCATTGCTTTGGGTTACAGGCATATGTCCTCAAAAGCCTGATTCCAATACGAGCATAGGGGTCTTCCTGAGGCACCCATCAGAACTCATCTCGTCTCCACAAGGAAACCTGTGCATGGGAGCCATGTCCAAAGCTTAGGAGAGAACTTCAAGGTCCCGGTGCCACCGCCCCATTCCAAGGCCCTCATGGACCCAAAAACACATTAGGACCCATCCTCAGGAAAGTCCATTTCAACTCAGCCACCCCGATAGCTCTGGCAGAGCCATCAGATCTAAACTGTCTTGTTGCTAGGAGAAAATTGGAATGCGAGGCGGGCTTCCCAGGCATCGATCCGCGAACGGTGATCTGGAGTCATTCCATATGGGCTGTCCTCGAGCTGTCCAACAGGTCTCAATTGTCCCGCAGAAGGAATCCTTGAAGGGGGCATCCCACAACTCCCAACGTGGGAAAACCTCAATGGGCTCGAGATGCCGCTCCCTTCATGAAGCGGCCGTCATGCACAGAAACTCCAACCTGAGCCAACGTCTGATCCTCGCCCTGACTTCAGATGCATGAGATATTGGTTCAGATCTGCAGGGGGAACCTGCCGTGCCCTCGCCCTGAAACCCAAGTCTAGCTTGTCTTCTCAGACCTCCGTCCTCACACTCCTGGCCCCGAAGCCCTCAAGATTGGCAATTCCGGACCCACAATGCAGCACTCTGCCTGCCCTCTAGAAAAAAAAAAATATTGCCTCATGAGCTGCCCAGGCACCTTAAATGAGGATAAACCTACACAGCACTCGACTTTACAAAAATTATATAGTCTAACTTGGGCAGTAATGCACTGTCGAATACAACCTGAGCCCGGACCTCCTGACCAACACCCAGAAAGCTGACCGCACACTGAGCACAAAAAACCTGCCATGGCATTAGGTCATCATCTCTTCCCTACCTCAGTTCTCAGGCTTCAGAACCGAGACCTTATCTCCAATCTCTGCCCAGGGGTGAGTGTGATGCAGAAATCAGAACTCCTCCTTACCCATGGCAAGAAACCTTGTGGTTGGCACGTTGTCCAACGTTCAGTGTAGTAGAAACCAGCATTCACCCTGAGGCCCCGCCCATTCGTGAGTGCGACGAGGTCATACACACGCATTGTGACCCTCAGCATGAGTCCTGTCCTCTAGTAAGTCCTCTCAGTGGCTGGACCATTAGATGTCATAATTGGCTTGACATGTCCCTAGGCCCCAATTTTTAACCAGATTTCTGATTGTCCAGTTGCCCCTCCCCAGGGCTCTACTCTGGAATCCCTCATTTGGTGGGACAACTGAGGTTAAAAAAGAAAACAACAACAACAATAACAAAAAAACGGACTTATTCCAGCCCACAGAATGACCCCAAACTCTTTGGACGGGGCCAAACCACCAGAGAGTAAGACTCGTCCATTTCCCATGAGGTCACCCAGAAATTCCACGACCATGAGTGACACGATATCCAGAAACAAAAACTTGAGCAGGAGCCTCACAGTCGCGCTTCTTTCAAATCCCGAAGAGACCTCCTCATGGTCTGTAGATCAGTCCTGCCATACCTATGACCCGAAACATAAGCCGAGTCTGTGTTTTCAGACAACTGTCCAAACAGCCCTGGCCTACACAACCTACAGGCTCAGGCCGCTGGAGCCAAACCTGAGGACTGTAATTGCCCTCTCCAAAGGAATTGTGTGTGCCCATTCAAATGGCCACAAGCCTTCTAATAGGATAAACCTCCAAATCCCTGATCCATCTCAATAGTGGTGGCTTCCCAGGAAAAACAGGGGCAATCTGAGCCCAACTGAGCACCTACCTGCACTCAGACCCATAGACAGATGTCCCCAGAGGTAAAAAGGAAAGAACAGGCCCCTAGGCACTAATCAGATCCGTTGCTTTGGTTGCCAGGCATCTCTCCTCAGTGGCCTGGATCAAAAGCAGCATATAGCTGTTTCTTGACTCACCCATCAGAAAACATCTCATCTACCCATGGGAAACTTTCACGTTGGAGCTGTGTAAAAGCCTCTGTTTAGGAGAACCGTTTAGGGCCCCAGTGCCACCGCTTCATTCCAAGGTCTCCATAGGCACAAAAGCACATTAGGACCCATCCCCAGGGGTGTCCATTTCAACTCAGCGTCCTCGGTTGCTCCCCACAGATCCAGGAGATCTAACCTGTCTTGTTGCTAGGAGACAATTGGAATGCGAGGTGGGCTACCCAGCCATCCATCCTTAGAACCCTGCTCAGAATCATTGGTCTGGAGCCAAACAACAGGTCTCAATTGTCCTGCAGAAGACTCTCTGCAGTTTGGAGCGTCTCACAACTCCCATCATGGGAAAACCCCCATGGCCTCGTTATGCCCTTCCATTCATAAAGGGGCCATCAGGGACAGAAACTCCAACCTGAGCGATCGTCTGATCCTCGCCCTGGCTTCAGATGCACGAGATCTCGATTCAGGTCTGTAGATTGTGCCTGCCATGGCCTCACCCAGAAACCTAAGCCTAGCTTGTGTTCTCAGACTTTTGTCGTCAGACTACTGGCCCACAAGCCCTCCAGTTTGGCAATCTAGAACTACAATGCAGCACTCTGCCTGCCCACCAGAAGAAAAACATTGTCCTCTGGGGCTACCCAGTAACCCCAAATGAGGATCAACCTCCACCGACCTTGGCTGTACCCCAAATACATAAGCTTACCAGGGCACTAATACCCTTTCTGACACAGCCTGAGCCTGGATCACTGGCCCCACCCAGACAGCTGGACGCACACTGAGCACATCGAACCGCCATGGCCTTAGGTCGTCATCTCTTCCCAACCTCGGTTTCAGGTTTCAGAACCTAGACCTTATCTCCAATCACTGCCCAGGGTTGAAGGTGATGCAGAAATCAGAACTCCTTCCCCATGGCAAGAAACCTTGTGGTTGGCATGTTGTCCAACCTTCAGTGTAGTTGAAACCAGTGTGGCCCATGAGGCCCGGCCCATGCTCGCGGGCCACATTGGTCACAAACACACATTGTGACCCTCAGGCTGAGCCCAGTCCTCAAGTAAGGCCCCTCAGTGGCTGGATGAAGAGATAGCATATTGGTCTTGCAATGCCCCTAGGCCCCAATTTTTAACCATATATCGGGTTGTCCCTTCAGTCTTCCCCACGGCTTTGCTATGGAATTCCTCTTTTGGTGGGACACCTGAAGTAACAAATCTGAAATGTGTCCTCCTATCCCACAGATTGACGAAAAGCAATTGGGAATCGGGCCAAATCCTCAGAGAGGTAGATTCGTCCATGGCCCATGAGGCCTCCCCGACATTCCACGGCAGTCGCTGATACAAAATCCAGAGACAAAAGCCTAAGCTAGCGCCTCAGACTCGCACTTTCTTCATATCCTAAAGAGTTCTTCTCATGGTTTATAGATCGGGCCTGCCATACCTACGTCCCCAAACCTAAGCTGAGTTTGTGTTTCCAGACTTCTGTCCTCAAAGTCTTGGGCCACACACCCTCCAGGCTGGGCCGCTGGAGCCACACATTAGGAATGGGCCTACCAATCCATGGGAATTCTGCCCATTCCATGGTCCAAAATCGTACAAATTAGGAGAAACCTCCAAAGTCCCTGAGGCCATCCCAATAGTGTAGGTCGCCCGGAACAAACAAGGGCTGTCTGACTCCAGCTGATAATCGACCTTCACTCATACCATAGATGGATGTCCCCAGAGAAGAAGATTGAACCAGACAGGACCCTAGGCCATAATAGGATCAATTGCTTTGGGTTACAGGCATGTGGTTTCAAAAGCCTGATTCCAATACGAGCATAGGGGTTTTCCTGAGGCACCCATCAGAACTCATCTCGTCTCCACAAGGAAACCTGTGCATGGGAGCCATGTCCAAAGCTTAGGAGAGTACTTCAGGGTCCCGGTGCCACCGCCCCATTCCAAGGCCCTCATGGACCCAAAAACACATTAGGACCCATCCTCAGGAAAGTCCGTTTCCTCAGCCACCCCGATTGCTCCGGCAGAGCCATCAGATCTAAACTGTCTTGTTGCTAGGAGACAATTGGAATGCTAGGCGGGCTTCCCAGGCATCCATCCGCGAACGGTGCTCTGGAGTCAATCCATATGGGATGTCCTGGAGCTGTCCAACTGGTCTCAATTGTCCCGCAGAAGGAATCTTTGAAGGGGGCATCCTACGACTCCCAACGTGGGAAAACCTCAATGGCCTCGAGATACCGCTCCCTTTATGAAGCGGCCGTCATGCACAGAAACTCCGACCTGAGCCAACGTCTGATCCTCGCCCTGACTTCAGATGCATGAGATATTGGTTCAGATCTGCAGGGGTAACCTGCCGTGCCCTCGCCCTGAAACCCAAGTCTAGCTTGTCTTCTCAGACTTCCGTCCTCACACTCCTGGCCCCGAAGCCCTCAAGTTTGGCAATTCCGGACCCACAATGCAGCACTCTGCCTGCCCTCTAGAAAAAAAAATTATTGCCTCATGAGCTGCCCAGGCACCTTAAATGAGGATCAACCTACACAGCACTCGACTTTACAAAAATTATATAGTCTAACTTGGGCACTAATGCACTGTCGAACACAACCTGAGCCCGGACCTCCTGACCAACACCCAGAAAGCTGACCGCACACTGAGCACATAAAACCTGCCATGGCCTTAGGTCATCATCTCTTCCCTACCTCAGTTCTCAGGCTTCAGAACCGAGACCTTATCTCCAATCACTGCCCAGGGGTGAGTGTGATGCAGAAATCAGAACTCCTCCTTACCCATGGCAAGAACGCTTGTGGTTGGCACGTTGTCCAACGTTCAGTGTAGGAGAAACCAGCATTCACCCTGAAGCCCAGCCCATTCTTGAGTGCGACGAGGGCATAGACACGCATTGTGACCCTCAGCATGAGTCCTGTCCTCTATTAAATCCACTCAGTGGCTGGACCATTAGATGTCATAATGGGCTTGACATGTCCCTAGGCCCCAATTTTTAACCAGATTTCTGATTGTCCAGTCGCCCCTCCCCAGGGCTCTACTCTGGAATCCCTCATTTGGTGGGACACCTGAGGTTAAAAAAGAAAACAACAACAACAACAACAACAAAAAAAAAACGGACTTATTCCAGCCCACAGAATGACCCCAAACTCTTTGGACGGGGCCAAACCACCAGAGAGTAAGACTCGTCCATTTCCCATGAGGTCACCCAGAAATTCCACGACCATGAGTGACACGATATCCAGAGACAAAAACTTGAGCAGGAGCCTCACAGTCGCGCTTCTTTCAAATCCCGAAGAGACCTCCTCATGGTCTGTAGATCAGTCCTGCCATACCTATGACCCGAAACATAAGCCGAGTCTGTGTTTTCAGACAACTGTCCAAACAGCCCTGGCCTACACAACCTACAGGCTCAGGCCCCTGGAGCCAAACCTGAGGACTGTAATTGCCCTCTCCAAAGGAATTGTGTGTGCCCATTCCAATGGCCACAAGCCTTCTAATAGGATAAACCTCCAAATCCCTGATCCATCTCAATAGTGGTGGCTTCCCAGGAAAAACAGGGGCAATCTGAGCCCAACTGAGCACCTACCTGCACTCAGACCCATAGACAGATGTCCCCAGAGGTAAAAAGGAAAGAACAGGCCCCTAGGCACTAATCAGATCCATTGCTTTGGTTGCCAGGCATCTCTCCTCAGAGGCCTGGATTTCAAAAGCAGCATATAGCTGTTTCTTGACTCACCCATCAGAAAACATCTCATCTACACATGGGAAACTTGCACGTTGGAGCTGTGTCAAAGCCTCTGTTTAGGAGAACCCTTTAGGGCCCCAGGGCCACCGCTTCATACCAAGGTCTCCATAGGCACAAAAGCACATTAGGACCCATCCCCAGGGGTGTCCATTTCAACTCAGCATCCTCGGTTGCTCCCCACAGATCCAGGAGATCCTACCTGTCTTGTTGCTAGGAGACAATTGGAATGCGAGGTGGGCTACCCAGCCATCCATCCTTAGAACCCTGCTCAGAATCATTGGCTTGGAGTCAAACAACAGGTCTCAATTGTCCTGCACAAGACTCTCTGCTGTTTGGAGCGTCTCACAACTCCCATCATGGGAAAACCCCCATGGCCTCGTTATGCCCTTCCATTCATAAAGGGGCCATCAGGTACAGAAACTCCAACCTGAGCGATCGTCTGATCCTCGCCCTGACTTCAGATGCACGAGATCTCGATTCAGGTCTGAAGATTGTGCCTGCCATGGCCTCACCCAGAAACCTAAGCCTAGCTTGTGTTCTCAGACTTTTCTCGTCAGACTACTGGCTCACAAGCCCTCCAGATTGGCAATCTAGAACAACAATGCAGCACTCTGCCTGCCTCCCAGAAGAAAAACATTGTCCTCTGGGGCTACCCAGTAACCCCAAATGAGGATCAACCTCCACCGACCTTGGCTGTACCCCAAATACATAAGCTTACCAGGGCACTAATACCCTTTTTGACACAGCCTGAGCCTGGATCCCCTGGCCCCTCCAGACAGCTGGCCGCACACTGAGCACATCGAGTGCCATGGCCTTAGGTCGTCATCTCTTCCCAACCTCGGTTTTCAGGTTTCAGAAACTAGACCTTATCTCTAATCACTGCCCAGGGTTGAAGGTGATGCAGAAATCAGAACTCCTTCCCCATGGCAAGAAACCTTGTGGTTGGCATGTTGTCCAACCTTCAGTGTAGTTGAAACCAGTGTGGCCCATGAGGCCCCGCCCATGCTCGCGGGCCATATTGGTCACAAACACACATTGTGACCCTCAGGCTGAGCCCAGTCCTCAAGTAAGGCCCCTCAGTGGCTGGATGAAGAGATAGCATATTGGGCTTGCCATGCCCCTAGGCCCCAATTTTTAACCATAGTTCGGGTTGTCCCTTCAGTCTTCCCCACGGCTTTGCTATGGAATTCCTCTTTTGGTGGGACACCTGAGGTAACAAAACTGACATGAGTCCTCCCCTCTCACAGATTGACAAAAAGCAATTGGGAATCGGGCCAAATCCTCAGAGAGGTAGATTCGTCCATGGCCCATGAGGCTTCCCCGACATTCCCCGGCCCTCGCTGATACAAAATCCAGAGACAAAAGCCTAAGCTAGCGCCTCAGACTCGCACTTTCTTCATATCCTAAAGAGTTCTTCTAATGGTTTGTAGATCGGGCCTGCCATACCTACGACCCCAAACCTAAGCTGAGTTTGTGTTTCCAGACTTCTGTCCTCAAAGTCTTGGGCCACACACCCTCCAGGCTGGGCCGCTGGAGCCACACATTAGGACTGTGCCTACCAATCCATGGGAATTCTCCCCATTCCATGGTCCAAAATCGTACAAATTAGGAGAAACCTCCAAAGTCCCTGAGGCCATCCCAATAGTATAGGTCGCCAGGAACAAACAAGTGCTGTCTGACACCAGCTGATAATCGAACTCCACTCATACCTTAGATGGATGTCCCCAGAGAAGAAGATTGAACCAGAAAGGACCCTAGGCCATAATAGGATCCATTCCTTTGGGTTACAGGCATGTGTCCTCAAAAGCCTGATTCCAATACGAGCATAGGGGTTTTCCTGAGGCACCCATCCGAACTCAACTCGTCTCCACAAGGAAACCTGTGCATGGGAGCCATGTCCAAAGCTTAGGAGAGTACTTCAGGGTCCGGTGCCACCGCCCCATTCCAAGGCCCTCATGGACACAAAAACACATTAGGACCCATCCTCAGGAAAGTCCATTTCAACTCAGCCACCCTGGTTGCTCCCGCAGAGCCATGAGATCTAAACTGTCTTGTTGCTAGGAGACAATTGGAATGCGAGGCGGGCTTCCCAGGCATCCATCCGCGATCGGTGCTCTGGAGTCATTCCATATGGGATGTCCTGGAGATGTCCAACAGGTTTCAATTGTCCCGCAGAAGGAATCCTTGAAGGGGGCATCCCACAACTCCCAAAGTGGGAAAGCCTCAATGGCCTCGAGATTCCGCTCCCTTCATGAAGCGGCCGTCATGCACAGAAACTCCAACCTGAGCCAACCTCTGATCCTCGCCCTGACTTCAGATGCATGAGATATTGGTTCAGATCTACAGGGGGTACCTGCCGTGCCCTCGCCCTGAAACCCAAGTCTAGCTTGTCTTCTCAAACTTCCATCCTCACACTCCTGGCCACGAAGCCCTCAAGTTTGGCAATTCCGGACCCACAATGCAGCACTCTGCCTGCCCTCTAGAAAAAAAATTATTGCCTCATTAGCTGCCCAGGCACCTTAAATGAAGATCAACCTACACAGCACTCGACTTTACCCAAATTATATATTCTAACCAGGGCACTAATGCACTGTCGAACACAACCTGAGCCCGGACCTCCTGACCAACACCCGGAAAGCTGACCGCACACTGAGCACATAAAACCCGCCATGGCCTTACGTCATCATCTCTTCCCTACCTCAGTTTTCTGGCTTCAGAACCGAGACCTTATCTCCAATCACTGCCCAGGGGTGAGTGTGATGCAGAAATCAGAACTCCTCCTTACCCATGGCAAGAACCCTTGTGGTTGGCACGTTGTTCAACGTTCAGTGTAGGAGAAACCAGCATTCACCCTGAGGCCCCGCCCATTCTTGAGTGCGACGAGGGCATAGACACGCATTGTGACCCTCAGCATGAGTCCTGTCCCCTAGTAAGTCCTCTCAGTGGCTGGACCATTAGATGTCATAATGGGCTTGACATGTCCCTAGGCCCCAATTTTTAACCAGATTTCTGATTGTCCAGTCGCACCTCCCCAGGGCTCTACTCTGGAATCACTCATTTGGTGGGACACCTGAGGTTAAAAAAGAAAACAACAACAACAACAAAAAAAAAACGGACTTATTCCAGCCCACAGAATGACCCCAAACTCTTTGGACGGGGCCAAACCACCAGAGAGTAAGACTCTTCCAATGCCCATGAGATCACCCCGAAATTCCACGACCATGAGTGACACGATATCCAGAGACAAAAACTTGAGCAGGAGCCTCACAGTCGCGCTTCTTTCAAATCCCGAAGAGACCTCCTCATGGTCTGTAGATCAGTCTTGCCATACCTATGACCTGAAACATAAGCCGAGTCTGTGTTTTCAGACAACTGTCCAAACAGCCCTGGCCTACACAACCTACAGGCTCAGGCCCCTGGAGCCAAACCTGAGGACTGTACTTGCCCTCTCCAAGGAAATTGTGTGTGCCCATTCCAATGGCCACAAGCCTTCTAATAGGATAAACCTCCAAATCCCTGATCCATCTCAATAGTGGTGGCTTCCCAGGAAAAACAGGGGCAATCTGAGCCCAACTGAGCACCTACCTGCACTCAGACCCATAGACAGATGTCCCCAGAGGTAAAAAGGAAAGAACAGGCCCCTAGGCACTAATCACATCCGTTGCTTTGGTTTCCAGGCATCTCTCCTCAGAGGCCTGGATTTCAAAAGCAGCATATAGCTGTTTCTTGACTCACCCATCAGAAAACATCTCATCTACCCATGGGAAACTTTCACGTTGGAGCTGTGTCAAAGCCTCTGTTTAGGAGAACCGTTTAGGGCCCCAGTGCCACCGCTTAATTCTAAGGTCTCCATAGGCACAAAAGCACATTAGGACCCATTCCCAGGGGTGTCCACTTCAACTCAGCGTCTTCGGTTGCTCCCCACAGATCCAGGAGATCTAACCTGTCTTGTTTTAGGAGACAATTGGAATGCGAGATGGGCTACCCAGCCATCCATCCTTAGAACCCTGCTCAGAATCATTGGCTTGGAGTCAAACAACAGGTCTCAATTGTCCTGCACAAGACTCTCTGCAGTTTGGAGCGTCTCACAACTCCCATCATGGGAAAACCCCCATGGCCTCGTTATGCCCTTCCATTCATAAAGGGGCCATCAGGGACAGAAACTCCAAACTGAGCGATCGTCTGATCCTCGCCCTGACTTCAGATGCACGAGATCTCGATTCAGGTCTGTAGATTGTGCCTGCCATGGCCTCACCCAGAAACCTAAGCCTAGCTTGTGTTCTCAGACTTTGTCGTCAGACTACTGGCCCACAAGCCCTCCAGTTTGGCAATCTAGAACTACAATGCAGCACTCTGCCTGCCCACCAGAAGAAAAACATTGTCCGCTGGGGCTACCCAGTAACCCCAAATGAGGATCAACCTCCACCGACCTTGGCTGTACCCCAAATACATAAGCTTACCAGGGCACTAATACCCTTTCTGACACAGCCTGAGCCTGGACCCCTGGCCCCTCCAGACAGCTGGCCGCACACTGAGCACATCGAGCCGCCATGGCCTTAGGTCGTCATCTCTTCCCAACCTCGGTTTTCAGGTTTCAGAACCTAGACCTTATCTCCAATCACTGCCCAGGGTTGAAGGTGATGCAGAAATCAGAACTCCTTCCCCATGGCAAGAAACCTTGTGGTTGGCATGTTGTCCAACCTTCAGTGTAGTTGAAACCAGTGTGGCCCATGAGGCCTGGCCCATGCTCGTGGGCCACATTGGTCACAAACACACATTGTGACCCTCAGGCTGAGCCCAGTCCTCAAGTAAGGCCCCTCAGTGGCTGGATGAAGAGATAGCATATTGGTCTTGCAATGCCCCTAGGCCCCAATTTTTAACCATAGTTCGGGTTGTCCCTTCAGTCTTCCCCACGGCTTTGCTATGGAATTCCTCTTTGGTGGGACACCTGAGGTAACAAAACTGACATGAGTCCTCCTATCTCACAGATTGACGAAAAGCAATTGGGAATCGGGCCAAATCCTCAGAGAGGTAGATTCGTCCATGGCCCATGAGGCTTCCCCGACATTCCACGGCCCTCGCTGATACAAAATCCAGAGACAAAAGCCTAAGCTAGCGCCTCAGACTCGCACTTTCTTCATATCCTAAAGAGTTCTTCTAATGGTTTGTAGATCGGGCCTGCCATACCTACGTCCCCAAACCTAAGCTGAGTTTGTGTTTCCAGACTTCTGTCCTCAAAGTCTTGGGCCACACACCCTCCAGCCTGGGCCGCTGGAGCCACACATTAGGACTGTGCCTACCAATCCATGGGAATTCTCCCCATTCCATGGTCCAAATTCGTACAAATTAGGAGAAACCTCCAAAGTCCCTGAGTCCATCCCAATAGTATAGGACGCCAGGAACAAACAAGGGCTGTCTGACACCAGCTGATAATCACCTCCACTCATACCTTAGATGGATGTCCCCAGAGAAGAACATTGAACCAGACAGGACCCTAGGCCATAATAGGATCCATTTCTTTGGGTTACAGGCATGTGTCCTCAAAAGCCTGATTCCAATACGAGCATAGGGGTTTTCCTGAGGCACCCATCCGAACTCAACTCGTCTCCAAAAGGAAACCTGTGCATGGGAGCCATGTCCAAAGCTTAGGAGAGTACTTCAGGGTCCGGTGCCACCGACCCATTCCAAGGCCCTCATGGACACAAAAACACATTAGGACCCATCCTCAGAAAAGTCCATTTCTACTCAGCCACCCCGGTTGCTCCTGCAGAGCCATCAGATCTAAACTGTCTTGTTGCTAGGAGACAATTGGAATGCGAGGCGGGCTTCCCAGGCATCCATCCGCGAACGTTGCACTGGAGTCATTCCATATGGGATGTCCTGGAGATGTCCAACAGGTTTCAATTGTCCCGCAGAAGGAATCCTTGAAGGGGGCATCCCACAGCTCCCAAAGTGGGAAAGCCTCAATGGCCTCGAAATTCCACTCCCTTCATGAAGCGGCCGTCATGCACAGAAACTCCAACCTGAGCCAACGTCTGATCCTCGCCCTGACTTCAGATGCATGAGATATTGGTTCAGATCTACAGAGGGTACCTGCCGTGCCGTCGCCCTGAAACCCAAGTCTATCTTGTCTTCTCAAACTTCCATCCTCACACTCCTGGCCCCGAAGCCCTCAAGTTTCGCAATTCCGGACCCACAATGCAGCACTCTGCCTGCCCTCTAGAAAAAAAATTATTGCCTCATGAGCTGCCCAGGCACCTTAAATGAGGATCAACCTACACAGCACTCGACTTTACCCAAATTATATAGTCTAACCTGGGCACTAATGCACTGTCGAACACAACCTGAGCCCGGACCTCCTGACCAACACCCGGAAAGCTGACCACACACTGAGCACATAAAACCCGCCATGGCCTTAGGTCATCATCTCTTCCCTACCTCAGTTTTCTGGCTTCAGAACCGAGACCTTATCTCCAATCACTGCCCAGGGGTGAGTGTGATGCAGAAATCAGAACTCCTCCTTACCCATGGCAAGAACCCTTGTGGTTGGCACGTTGTCCAACGTTCAGTGTAGGAGAAACCAGCATTCACCCTGAGGCCCAGCCCATTCTTGAGTGCGACGAGGGCATAGACACGCATTGTGACCCTCAGCATGAGTCCTGTCCTCTATTAAATCCTCTCAGTGTCTGGACCATTAGATGTCATAATGGGCTTGACATGTCCCTAGGCCCCAATTTTTAACCAGATTTTTGATTGTCCAGTCGCCCCTCCCCAGGGCTCTACTCTGGAATCACTCATTTGGTGGGACACCTGAGGTTAAAAAAGAAAACAACAACAACAACAACAGCAAAAAAAAAAAAAAAAAAAAAAAACGGACTTATTCCAGCCCACAGAATGACCCCAAACTCTTTGGACGGGGCCAAACCACCAGAGAGTAAGACTCGTCCATTTCCCATGAAGTCACCCAGAAATTCCACGACCATGAGTGACACGATATCCAGGGACAAAAACTTGAGCAGGAGCCTCACAGTCGCGCTTCTTTCAAATCCCGAAAAGACCTCCTCGTGGTCTGTAGATCAGTCCTGCCATACCTATGACCCGAAACATAAGCCGAGTCTGTGTTTTCAGACAACTGTCCAAACAGCCCTGGCCTACACAACCTACAGGCTCAGGCCCCTGGAGCCAAACCTGAGGACTGTACTTGCCCTCTCCAAGGAAATTGTGTGTGTCCATTCCAATGGCCACAAGCCTTCTAATAGGATAAAACTCCAAATCCCTGATCCATCTCAATAGTGGTGGCTTCCCAGGAAAAACAGGGGCAATCTGAGCCCAACTGAGCACCTACCTGCACTCAGACCCATAGACAGATGTCCCCAGAGGTAAAAAGGAAAGAACAGGCCCCTAGGCACTAATCAGATCCATTGCTTTGGTTTCCAGGCATCTCTCCTCAGAGGCCTGGATTTCAAAAGCAGCATATAGCTGTTTCTTGACTCACCCATCAGAAAACATCTCATCTACACATGGGAAACTTGCACGTTGGAGCTGTGTCAAAGCCTCTGTTTAGGAGAACCCTTTAGGGCCCCAGTGCCACCGCTTCATTCCAAGGTCTCCATAGGCACAAAAGCACATTAGGACCCATCCCCAGGGGTGTCCATTTCAACTCAGCGTCCTCGGTTGCTCCCCACAGATCCAGGAGATCTATCCTGTCTTGTTGCTCGGAGACAATTGGAATGCGAGGTGGGCTACCCAGCCATCCATCCTTAGAACCCTGCTCAGAATCATTGGCTTGGAGTCAAACAACAGGTCTCAATTGTCCTGCACAAGACTCTCTGCAGTTTGGAGCGTCTCACAACTCCCATCATGGGAAAACCCCCATGGCCTCGTTATGCCCTTCCATTCATAAAGGGGCCATCAGGGACAAAAACTCCAACCTGAGCGATCGTCTGATCCTCGCCCTGACTTCAGATGCACGAGATCTCGATTCAGGTCTGTAGATTGTGCCTGCCATGGCCTCACCCAGAAACCTAAGCCTAGCTTGTGTTCTCAGACTTTTGTCGTCAGACTACTGGCCCACAAGCCCTCCAGTTTGGCAATCTAGAACAACAATGCAGCACTCTGCCTGCCCCCCAGAAGAAAAACATTGTCCTCTGGGGCTACCCAGTAACCCCAAATGAGGATCAACCTCCACCGACCTTGGCTGTACCCCAAATACATAAGCTTACCAGGGCACTAATACCCTTTCTGACACAGCCTGAGCCTGGACCCCTGGCCCCTCCAGACAGCTGGCCGCACACTGAGCACATCGAGCCGCCATGGCCTTAGGTCGTCATCTCTTCCCAACCTCGGTTTTCAGGTTTCAGAACCTAGACCTTATCTCCAATCACTGCCCAGGGTTGAAGGTGATGCAGAAATCAGAACTCCTTCCCCATGGCAAGAAACCTTGTGGTTGGCATGTTGTCCAACCTTCAGTGTAGTTGAAACCAGTGTGGCCCATGAGGCCCGGCCCATGCTCGTGGGCCACATTGGTCACAAACACACATTGTGACCCTCAGGCTGAGCCCAGTCCTCAAGTAAGGCCCCTCAGTGGCTGGATGAAGAGATAGCATATTGGTCTTGCAATGCCCCTAGGCCCCAAATTTTAACCATAGTTCGGGTTGTCCCTTCAGTCTTCCCCACGGCTTTGCTATGGAATTCCTCTTTGGTGGGACACCTGAGGTAACAAAACTGACATGAGTCCTCCTATCTCACAGATTGACGAAAAGCAATTGGGAATCGGGCCAAATCCTCAGAGAGGTAGATTCGTCCATGGCCCATGAGGCTTCCCCGACATTCCACGGCCCTCGCTGATACAAAATCCAGAGACAAAAGCCTAAGCTAGCGCCTCAGACTCGCACTTTCTTCATATCCTAAAGAGTTCTTCTAATGGTTTGTAGATCGGGCCTGCCATACCTACGTCCCCAAACCTAAGCTGAGTTTGTGTTTCCAGACTTCTGTCCTCAAAGTCTTGGGCCACACACCCTCCAGCCTGGGCCGCTGGAGCCACACATTAGGACTGTGCCTACCAATCCATGGGAATTCTCCCCATTCCATGGTCCAAATTCGTACAAATTAGGAGAAACCTCCAAAGTCCCTGAGTCCATCCCAATAGTATAGGACGCCAGGAACAAACAAGGGCTGTCTGACACCAGCTGATAATCGACCTCCACTCATACCTTAGATGGATGTCCCCAGAGAAGAACATTGAACCAGACAGGACCCTAGGCCATAATAGGATCCATTTCTTTGGGTTACAGGCATGTGTCCTCAAAAGCCTGATTCCAATACGAGCATAGGGGTTTTCCTGAGGCACCCATCCGAACTCAACTCGTCTCCACAAGGAAACCTGTGCATGGGAGCCATGTCCAAAGCTTAGGAGAGTACTTCAGGGTCCGGTGCCACCGACCCATTCCAAGGCCCTCATGGACACAAAAACACATTAGGACCCATCCTCAGAAAAGTCCATTTCTACTCAGCCACCCCGGTTGCTCCTGCAGAGCCATCAGATCTAAACTGTCTTGTTGCTAGGAGACAATTGGAATGCAAGGCGGGCTTCCCAGGCATCCATCCGCGAACGGTGCTCTGGAGTCATTCCATATGGGATGTCCTGGAGATGTCCAACAGGTTTCAATTGTCCAGTGGAAGGAATCCTTGAAAGGGGCATCCCACAACTCCCAAAGTGGGAAAACCTCAATGGCCTCGAAATTCCGCTCCCTTCATGAATCGGCCGTCATGCACAGAAACTCCAACCTGAGCCAACGTCTGATCCTCGCCCTGACTTCAGATGCATGAGATATTGGTTCAGATCTACAGAGGGTACCTGCCGTGCCCTCGCCCTGAAACCCAAGTCTAGCTTGTCTTCTCAAACTTCCATCCTCACACTCCTGGCCCCGAAGCCCTCAAGTTTCGCAATTCCGGACCCACAATGCAGCACTCTGCCTGCCCTCTAGAAAAAAAATTATTGCCTCATGAGCTGCCCAGGCACCTTAAATGAGGATCAACCTACACAGCACTCGACTTTACCCAAATTATATAGTCTAACCTGGGCAATAATGCACTGTCGAACACAACCTGAGCCCGGACCTCCTGACCAACACCCCAAAGCTGACCACACACTGAGCACATAAAACCCGCCATGGCCTTAGGTCATCATCTCTTCCCTACCTCAGTTTTCTGGCTTCAGAACGGAGACCTTATCACCAATCACTGCCCAGGGGTGAGTGTGATGCAGAAATCAGAACTCCTCCTTACCCATGGCAAGAACCCTTGTGGTTGCCACGTTGTAAAACATTCAGTGTAGGAAAAACCAGCATTCACCCTGAGGCCCCGCCCATTCTTGAGTGCGACGAGGGCATAGACACGCATTGTGACCCTCAGCATGAGTCCTGTCCTCTATTAAATCCTCTCAGTGTCTGGACCATTAGATGTCATAATGGGCTTGACATGTCCCTAGGCCCCAATTTTTAACCAGATTTTTGATTGTCCAGTCGCCCCTCCACAGGGCTCTACTCTGGAATCACTCATTTGGTGGGACACCTGAGGTTAAAAAAGAAAACAACAACAACAACAACAGCAAAAAAAAAAAAAAAACGGACTTATTCCAGCCCACAGAATGACCCCAAACTCTTTGGACGGGGCCAAACCACCAGAGAGTAAGACTCGTCCATTTCCCATGAAGTCACCCAGAAATTCCACGACCATGAGTGACACGATATCCAGAGACAAAAACTTGAGCAGGAGCCTCACACTCGCCCTTCTTTCAAATCCCGAAGAGTTCTCCTCATGGTCTGTAGGTCAGTCCTGCCATACCTATGACACGAAACATAAGCCGAGTTTGTGTTTTCAGACAACTGCCCAAACAGCCCTGGCCTACACAACCTACAGGCTCAGGCCCCTGGAGCCAAACCTGAGGACTGTACTTGCCCTCTCCAAGGGAATTGTGTGTGCCCATTCCAATGGCCACAAGCCTTCTAATAGGATAAACCTCCAAATCCCTGATCCATCTCAATAGTGGTGGCTTCCCAGGAAAAACAGGGGCAATCTGAGCCCAACTGAGCAACTACCTGCACGCAGACCCATAGGCAGATGTCCCCAGAGGTAAAAAGGAAAGAACAGGCCCCTAGGCACTAATCAGATCCATTGCTTTGGTTTCCAGGCATCTCTCCTCAGAGGCCTGGATCTCAAAAGCAGCATATAGCTGTTTCTTGACTCACCCATCAGAAAACATCTCATCTACACATGGGAAACTTGCACGTTGGAGCTGTGTCAAAGCCTCTGTTTAGGAGAACCCTTTAGGGCCCCAGTGCCACCGCTTCATTCCAAGGTCTCCATAGGCACAAAAGCACATTAGGACCCATCCCCAGGAGTGTCCATTTCAACTCAGCGTCCTCGGTTGCTCCCCACAGATCCAGGAGATCTAACCTGTCTTGTTGCTAGGAGACAATTGGAATGCGAGGTGGGCTACCCAGCCATCCATCCTTAGAACCCTGCTCAGAATCATTGGCCTGGAGCCAAACAACAGGTCTCAATTGTCCTGCACAAGACTCTCTGCAGTTTGGAGCGTCTCACAACTCCCATCATGGGAAAACCCCCATGGCCTCGTTATGCCCTTCCATTCATAAAGGGGCTATCAGGGACAGAAACTCCAACCTGAGCGATCGTCTGATCCTCGCCCTGACTTCAGATGCACGAGATCTCGATTCAGGTCTGTAGATTGTGCCTGCCATGGCCTCACCCAGAGGCCTAAGCCTAGCTTGTGTTCTCAGACTTTTGTCGTCAGACTATTGGCCCACAAGCCCTCCAGTTTGGCAATCTAGAACTACAATGCAGCACTCTGCCTGCCCCCCACCGACCTTGGCTGTACCCCAAATACATAAGCTTACCAGGGCACTAATACCCTTTCTGACACAGGCTGAGCCTGGACCCCCTGGCCCCTCCCAGACAGCTGGCCGCACACTGAGCACATCAAGCCGCCATGGCCTTAGGTCGTCATCTCTTCCCAACCTCGGTTTTCAGGTTTCAGAACCTAGACCTTATCTCCAATCACTGCCCAGGGTTGAAGGTGATGCAGAAATCAGAACTCCTTCCCCACGGCAAGAAACCTTGTGGTTGGCATGTTGTCCAACGTTCAGTGTAGTTGAAACCAGTGTGGCCCATGAGGCCCTGCCAATGCTCGCGGGCCACATTGGTCACAAACACACATTGTGACCCTCAGGCTGAGCCCAGTCCTCAAGTAAGGCCCCTCAGTGCCTGGATGAAGAGATAGCATATTGGGCTTGCAATGACCCTCGGCCCCAATTTTTAACCATAGTTCGGGTTGTCCCTTCAGTCTTCCCCACGGCTTTGCTATGGAATTCCTCTTTTGGTGGGACACCTGAGGTAACAAATCTGAAATGAGTCCTCCTATCCCACAGATTGACGAAAAGCAA
>NW_028134104.1:0-56059 GCF_964662115.1 Mustela nivalis | reverse complement strand
GAGAACAGTTTGGGACCAGACGAAGTTGCATGCAGGAGGGTGGTCATGTGTGCCAAGACCCAGGACCCGACCCCTGTCCCGCTGCTCGGCCCTCACCTGGCCCTGTAGCTTCCCCACCCAGGCTCAGGGTGCATCCTGTGCCTCTGTCCCGGCCCAGGAATACCGAGTCCTCACGGACATCATGCTGCTCCAGGCGGCGGCAGAGAATTACTGCCTAGAGCCCCAGCATCCATTCACGGCCTGGTTCTGGGCTGTGGAGCGGCTCAGCGAGGAGGACAGGTGAGGCCCACTCAGGAGCTGGGTCAGGCGACGTCGGGGTGGACTCTTTCTGCTGGCCCCGCCTGGGATCCTCCTTCTAGGGCTCCCTGGGCAGCCAGACACCAGCTGTGGGAAAACCCTGGGAGGGACTCCTGAATGCCAGCTGCTGCTCAACTCACAGGTGTCCCTCTGTCCTTAGCTACAACCTGTCATGCCAGCTGGAGCCGCGGTCCTAGCTGGCCAGCAGAACACAAGCACCAGGACCACTGGCTACAGCCACCATCAGACCTGAACCCGTGCACACTGGCTGAGCCAAGGATTGCCCCTCGGCCCCTGGGCTACTTGTGGTGCACGAGCCCCATCCGCTGCTCAACACCCCTTCCTCTCCCCTACAGAATTACTTGTTCTGGAAGGGGCAATATTGAATATAATTAAAGGGTTGTTATTTAACCACAACCACCACCACCACAACAACAAAAAGGAATGAGAACCCTTGGGATTAAAGTTTTCTTACCCAAATAATAATAGTAGTAGTAGTAGTAGTAATAATAATAATAATAATAATAATAATAATAATGGTTTTTATTTTCTCCTCTACCTGCCCACGTGTGCGTTTGGTTCTTTTATTTCCTACGGTAATGTACAACGTGTACAGACTCTCTTCTTCATTCCTGAACCCAGAAATCTTACAGAGTCAGCAGCTATTCAATGGGGCAGAAAGGAGAGGAGCCAGCCCTCCTCACTTCTGGTGGCACTACTCATTACTGGTGGCACCTCCCAATGCCGTTTCCTCAGAGGACAGGTTCATTTCTGTGTCAGGCATCTGGGCAAACAGCAGACACAGCCCTCAGGACCCCTGAGATGGAGACGTTGCAGGTCCTTCCCCAGGAAGGCAACAAACCCTGACCAGGCGAGTCCTGGAGAGTTCCTTCCCCTCCCCAGAACTATGTGCTGCCCAGGAGAGGGGCTGCTACTCTACCCTCTAAAGCAAGGAGGACGATGTCTTGCTTCCTTGGGGATATGCTACCTGTGCGTGTGTTTGTGCGGGTTTGGACCCAGTATTTGGGACTGACGGTTGTCGAGTTCAGTCTCCTGAATTGCATCAGCACGATGTAGGGAAAACACATGCAAAGAGATTCAACCCTGCCTGTGGAAGCTCCAAAATCTGAGGAAGATATTTTGTAAATGGAAGAAGGGCAGGCAGGACGTCCCGTCCTCAGTTTCCCTAGAGGCTCTCCAGGTTCACCCTTTACCAAGACTGGAATCCCCCTGGGATCCTTATCCAGGATCTCTGGATTCCTTTTCCCTGCTTCTTTTGGGTGAGGCTGGAGAAAAACGAAAGAAACTGGGAGGTGTCTCTGGCTCTATTCACGTCTATGCTGACCTAGGAGCTAGGATGTCCAGCCATCCTGCATTTCCTTACGCAGTTCTTGGCAAGGCCGTGGGGCCCTTCAGGCCCCTGACCCTCTTGGTCAGGTCCATGGTAGCCACTGCTCCCTGGCTGGGGCCTGATGGAGCAGAGATTGGTTCTCCCTTGCCAGGATAAAGGTTCAGATCCTTGACCAGAGAAACCCCACACTCTCCTGGCTGGCCAAGGGCACTGTCAGGTCCAGGTGGTTCTGAAGTCCCTGGTCTCCATCATCCACCAGGTGACACACCCATGTTCCACTCACTTGTCTGAAATGGGGAACTCGCCTGACGCGGTAGACCAACACACACATGGAATGTGAGCAGGGGAGAAGCGTCTATCATGCAAATGGATGCGAAACGAAGCAAGGGTAGGAATCCTTCTCTCCAGACACAACAGACTCTGAACCAAAGGGGGGAGGTACGAAGCCACAGAGAAGGACACTACTTCCTCGCAAGGGAGGCCATGTAATAGGAGAGAACATCTCGAAATATGTAGACACGCACCATGGGAGCACCCAAAGGCATCCAACAGTGCATAACAAACATAAAGTCACCTTTGACAGCCGTACCATGCAGTGGGGGACTCTAACACCCCACATCTGCTAATGGACACAGGATCCAAACTGACAATCAACAGGGAATCTATGGCTTTGAGGGATGCACCCGTTTCAACACGTAGATGCAGAACCTTCCACCCTGAAACCGCAGCATCCGCAGTGCTGGATTTCCAGTGCACATGGAACATTCTCCAGAGTAGATCACACGTTAGGGCACAACCCAAGTCTCAACAAACTCCAAAAGATGGATATCATCCCACGCATCTTTTCTCAGCACGATGCTACGGAACGCCAAATGAACCCTAAGAGCAACCCTGGAGAGACCACGAATCCATGGAAGTTCAATTACATGCTACCCAACCAGCACTGGGTCAACCCGGAATCCAAAGAGGATGTCCAAAATTACATGGAAGCAAAAGGACACGCCAAGGGTCCCCAACCTTGCAGATACAGCGCCAGGGAATCTAAGAAGACAGGATCCAGCACCACAAGAAAAATCCCCAATACCATCAGCTGACACATAAGGACCTAGCCAAAGCACAACACAGAGCTCCTGAGCAGTCGCTCAGCCTGGGCGAGTTGGAGCTCCTGCTGTTGGGTGCAGGCTTAGCTTCCATCTCGACTCTAAGTCCCAGCCTGGGGGGTGTTCTTTCCTTTCTCCCAGGACCATCCCCACCAGGGCCACTGGGGAATCAACCCTTCAGGGGGTTCTCGGCAGAGAGAAATGGCCCAAAGGGCCCAGGAAACAACCACCCCTTCCCCACTGGTGGATCAAGGTGGCCCATTAGCGCTCCCTCTGTGGAACATTCCACAGTGCTTTTGGGGGGACGACCCTCTCAGGCTCTGATGCCCAGGGTTTCTCGGCAAAGGGCAGATTCCGACTGAGTACCCCTGGGAGGGACCTGACACTCTGCACTTCCAGCATGCTCGCAGCTAATGCCCCGGCCACCTGTCCCCGGAGCACACGGAGAGACAACTTGCCAGCGGACCAGTGGACAAAACGTCCTCTCTTTCACCACCAGGAAGAGATCGATGCGCAACCGTCTGGCAGCCACAAAGAGGTGTTTGATTGTCAGGAAGATCAACAGCCAGGCAGGGCTTGGTCCACCCCCACAGGCCTCTCCTCCTCTTCTCCTCCAGAGTATAGGGAGGCAGGATGGCAGGAAAGACAGTTTGTTCAGTGGAAGCGAAATCCTGAGCTTGAGTCCCTTTCTCCCTAGTAGCCTGGGCACTCCTACGCTGCTTCCACTGTGGCCTCTGTGCAAGGCCATTCGAAACACCAGTGCTGGCTTGCGAAGTTCCGGGATACTGGGCAGAAAGCGATGGAACACAAGAGAGTCCCAGGGAAGTGACAACGGGTTTGGTCATGAAAGCTTGAAGCTGTCAAAGACCATCTCTTGCCCTATGTTCCCTTGGTCAGAAACCTTTCAGCAACCGCTCAGAGGAGAGACAGGCAGGTACAGAGCAGGGATGGGGAACCCTGGGAGCCACTGTGGACCGAACCGTGGGTGTTTTGTTAACATGGGCTTTGATTCATGTGTGACTTTTCAGAAACAGAAAAGAATAAAGGGAATCAGGAAACAGAGGCAATCAAAAACACCGGCTCAAATATAGGGAACATACTGTTGGGAACCAGGTGGGCGGATGGGTGGAAGAGGGGGTGGGGATTAAGAAGACACTTACTGTGCTGAGCACCGAGTCACATACAGAATTCCTGAATCCCTACTCTTCAACTGAAACGACGAAAATACTGTACGTCCATTAGACTGTATTTTCAAAATTGTCTTTGAAAGGTGGGTATTAGGAGACCAAAATGAGATTACGCTCTGAGAGTTTCCCAATCAGGTCTCCTCAGGCTGTACGTGAATGCACCTTAAAGATCAGTGAAAGAGCCCAAAGACAAAAGTGACATCTGTTGATATGGAAAGGCCAGTGCCCACCTCTGTGATCACAGAAAACACACACCTTCCTAGGATATTGGCTGTCGTAAAAGCATTTCACCGACGTCCCCTTGGAGCTACGCTCCTCTGGTATTTCCATTCTCCTTGGTTGTGTGTCCTCATGGAGTAGTTGAAGGGAATATTGCTACCCCGTGTTTGGTGGACTAAACCAAAGCTGGCTATTTCTAGCCCCTGGAAGACTGAGCTAAAGGGCCTTCTGGAAAACATTGCACAACTGGATCTCTCATCGTCTTCCAGAGAAGGAAAGGGAGGCCCCAAAGGGCACCAGTGGAACAGGAACACAGAGGAGGTTCTCCTGACACCAGCATCAGGATCCCAACTCCCTGAGCAAGAATGAAGAACCCCCGTCCCCCCACACACAATGGACACATATCACTGGAATGGGTCAGTTCCCAGGAAGAGCGAAATGCGGCCAAACATGGAAAGGTACACAATAACCTCACTGAAAGAAAGCCCACTGGGATCCCCTGCCCTGGGTCTTAAGTTCCACCTATGCATGAAGCCATTTGATAATCACAGGGGAAGGGAGGGAAAACTGAATGGGAAGCCACCAGAGAGGGAGAAAAACGATGCGAGGCTCTTCTCTAAGAAACAAGCAGAGGAGCCTAACAAATAGCAGGGAGCACATGGGGAGTTAGAGAGGAGAAGGGAGTTAGGGAAAACTGGAAGGGGAGGTGAACCTTGAGAGACTATAGACTCTGGAAAACAATCTGAGGGTTTTGAAGGGGCGGGGGCGTGGGAGGTCGGGGTACCAGGTGGTGGGTATTATAGAGGGCACGGATTGCACGGAGCACTGGGGGTGGTGCAAAAATAATGAATACTGTTATCCTGAAAATAAAGAAAAATTAAATTAAAAAAAAAAGCAAAGAAACAAGCAGAGGGTTGCTGGAGGGGAGGTGGGTGCGGGTATGGGACAATTCGGGCAGGAGCATAAAGGAGGGCATGCGATGGGATGAGCACTGGGGGTGAAACGCAACTGATGAACAGCTGGGCACTACCTCGGAAGCTGATGAGGAACTGTACGGTGGCTTACTGACTTTCCACAACAACAACAAAATACAATCCAAGGTTCTGTGTTTCCTTGATTTTCAATGTGGAAAATACGGGATGATTTCTTTTCTTCCCTCAAGCAAGGAAATGACATAGCCTATTCACGAAAAGGCAATGCTCAGGACATTCTACCCCTTTCAGCCCTAAAGAAGTTTTTCAAACAGGCTTTCACCAGTTGCAGTCCTCATGCCCTTCTAGTCATTTCGGAGCACTCTTGACAGGGGGCAAACCCTTTTTTTCTTCAAGGTGACTCACCCCAAGCAGGTAAAACCCCTATGTGCCACAGGAGTGACTACAGGTGCGCCCCCCCCCCAACCTTTCCAAGGGCCTCACTACAAGTTTTCCAGAAAGGTGGCATGAATAGTACTGGCTGGAAGGTGGATGCTGCATGACATCCATCCCTTTGTTCACTTGAGGGATGACTAGGGGCAAAGTCTCCATCTCAGTCGTGGACGTGCCAGAGCTCTCCAGCTCCCCTTCAGACACGGCCCTGCCCTCTCTCCCATAGAAGAACCTGCAGAACTACGTGACCATGAACTGGGAACACACAACAAGGGTACAAAGGTCTTACCTGAATTCAGCTCAGCATGGCAATGACAGACTGGTCCCTCTTGGAGGTTGTTCCCAGTGTCCTTGAGGCATTCGAACCCCTTCTTGGCGGCTGACTCCAGACAGTGGCTCACCTGTCACAGTGGCTCATGATAGAGGGATGAGAAGTTCCTCGGAGACAGGTGTCACCACACCACTATCATCACCCTTTGTCGTGGAATAAATCTATGTCCCTCGTCGGATTAAGAAACCCTTCAAACAGGACTGGAGCAGGTGGCAAGAAAAGGCTCCCTTTGAAGAAGGGCTGAGCTTGGGGACATGTCCAGTCCTATGTCTCACTGCTGCCATCACCACACACAGTGGTGCCCCAAATGGGCAGGGTACCATTTCCAGTACACGGCTCCTGCTCGCCCAAGGTACCTATTCCTATCATCGCGCCATCGCATCTGGTCAGGACCCCAGCATTAGGCCTGTGCGTCTCCAGTTCCTGCTGCTGCCTGCCTCCACCAGCGATCCTGTTTCCTCTCTGAATTCCGAGCGCCGCAGCATCCATCTTCCTCACCTTCACAAAACAGGATTGTGCAATGATTTCATGGATACGACCTGCAAGGCACAGGATGGAAAAGAAAAGGAAACTCACACCCTGGACATTCAGGATACTTAAAATCTTTGTGACTTGAATGACGTTATCAACCAAGGGAAAGCACAGTCCAGAAGTCGGGAAAGCATGTTTGCAAACCATGGATCTGGCAGGTTCTCAATATCCACAATATCTAGAGATCCCAGGAACTCAACAACATCAACAACAAGAGAAAAACAAGTCAAATGTGATGTGTGAATGTACACATGGGCAAGAGACATAACCTCAAAGCTATACGCAAGGAAGGAAATTGCAAGCAATGAGATACCTTTATGAATCCATGAGGTTGGCTCCCCATGGAAAAAGAAAAACAAAACAAAACACAACAAAGCAAAACAAAACAAAACAAAACACTCGGGAGAAAGGAAAAGACCAAGCCATGGCAAAGATAAAGAGAATTAGGAACCTTGCTGATTGGGTGTGGTAGGAATGTTTAAGGGCATGCTTGTGAAATCAGTATGACAGCTCTTCACAAAAATCAACTTGAGTGGGACACCTGGGTGGCTCAGTCTGTTGAGGTCTCAGGATCCTGGGATGGAGTCCCACATCGGGCTTCTTGCTCAGCCGGGAGCCTGCTTCTCCCCTGCCTGCTCTGCCTGCCACTTCTCCTGCTTCTGCATGCCTCTTTCTCACGCTGACAAATGAATAAATAAACCGTTTTTAAAAAATCAACTTTCGCACTACCATGTGTTTTAGTACTTGCCCTTCTGTGCTAGGTACCCACATTCATGAACAGGATAGTATGGTCCTGGAGACTTATCTGAGCACACCTTCTCATGGCAGCATGGTTCCTAAAAGCTAACCCATGAACGCAATCCAAGTATCTGTCCAGGGAGGAACAGATGTTGTATATACAGACGTTGGGATAGTATTCATTCGCTAAAGAGGACAAAAACATTGACATGCGCCACCCCGTGGGCGAACGTTGAGGAGGGTGTGCTAAGTGAGAGGAGTATGCATGAAGATAACCAACTTGGACTCCACTCTTAGGACCTACCTAGAGTGGACTCCGAAGGACAGAAAGTAGAATGGTGTTTGCCAAGGGCTGGAAGGAGGCGCTCGCGGGAAGAGTCTGACGCATGCTAAAGAGCTTTAGATGGACAAGATGCCAAGGAGATGGGAAGGTGGGTTCCAGGGAGCTTGGGACAAAGACATTAATGCTTTTTAAGACATTTAGAATGTACTCCGTGAACTTCATGGACTTCACGACCTAAAAATAAATTGCACTGAAAAGCTGCAAAGATGGAGAAATGAACACAGGACCATTTCATCTGGCCCTTTATACCCTTTCCAGGTAGGTCCTCTCTCAGCCATTCGACTTCTGCCATTTTCCTTGAGACAACATGGAGCCAACAAAATGTCCTTCTGTGCCTACTTCGAGGTTGAAAGACAGAATTGCCCCACCCGGGACAACTTTATGTGAGAAGGTATTTTTCAGAGTTAATTTCTTGAGACCTGTTATTCCTTGATCATGTTTTCAAACAGAACCCAAACTGAACATTCTCCTTCGTCTGCTTGATTTTTCCTTCCCTGATTTTTTCCCCCCACTCAGAACCCATTGTTGATGCAAGGGCTTGGGTGTTCCTATGCCTGTCGTCATCTACTGACTTTAGCTTCTGCTGTTTCCAGTTTTGCTTACGTGTCATTCCTTTACCAAGTCAACTTTCCCGAGGCTCATTATGAATAGTAAAATATTTTCGGCCCCAGTTGGATTGAAAGAACTGACATCGAGCACTGTGCACGTCTCAGCTACACAACACAATGACTTCATGTTCCTAGGCCCTAAAAGGATGACCAGAATAAGCGGTGTTCACAAGGATTCCTGACCATGGGGGTGGGCGCAGGGAGTTCTTGGCCATATTCCTTGGCTGTCTAGGAGTATGTTCCCAGGCGTGGAACTCTGGGATCCTACGGTAGATTGTTGGTTGGGAGCATAGGAGCTAACAAATGCCGGTGAGGACAGGGAGAACAGGGAACCCTTGGACACCATCCGTGGGAATGCACACTGGCACAAGTCACTGTGCAACACAGTATGGAGGGTCCCACAGTCTAGAGATGGACCAACGCACCAAACAGTGCCATGCGAAAGAAAAGAGCAAGCGTTCCGTGAGACAAACGAAGAATACTCTGAAAGAAGGCTGCAGAGTCATTGGAGAGAAAGGCCCGAAAGGCCTCACTGAGGGGGACAGCGCTGAGGACAGAATAAAAACAAGGGAGCTAGTCCCACACAAGTCTGGCTGCCCTGTGTCATGAAGAGGGAAGGCACCTCTGCCTTAGAGCCTCACTACCAGAAGCTGGGTTGGCCAGAGGACATGAAAGAGGCATCCAGTGTGGCTGGAGAGCAACTGGGAGCAGAGCAGAGGGTGGTGAGGAAGGCAGGGACAGGGCCTCAGGCCTGGGAGACAGGTAGCGATCTCTTGTCCCTCTGCAACGGCATTGCCCCAATACCCTGCATCTTCAAATGCATGGACTGAATGCCCCACAGTTGTTGCAGAAGAGGAATGGAGGCACAATTCCGCATGCTTCCTCCACATCACCATACTTGTGAGCCCGTGGTTGTAACTGAGGCTGGACTAGCAGAGGATTTTCCCCAACTTAGCACCCATCATTCGGGGAGCCATTCAACTCAGAATCTGAGTTTCTGGGCGCATGTTGGCCTTGCCACTGCCTCCGATCCTGGCACTGTGAGCCTCGATAGATGGCAGCACCAACCATCTGGGCATGTTTTTCGCTTCAGATTCCGAGAAGAAAAGGGGAACAAGGGAGAAGTGGACCATGAGCAAAGAAACTAGGAAGTGCGAAACTCCTTGCCTGACATCTAGAGAAACACGAGGCATGCTATTTCATCACGTTGAGTAAGTACATCGCGTGGCTCAGAAGCCACTCGCTAACCACCCAGAGCTTGCAGAGTGATGCCTCCACCACAGGTCAGGATCCCTGGGAGCCACTGTGAAGGCTGCTCCCCTCATATACCAGAACGAGGGAAAGAGGTCTCCTTCTAAAGCTATGTGGGAAACAACGGAACCGTTTCACTACCGAGGATGACAAAGTCTGCATCTTCGTGCATTTCCACCCCATCATGGTGCCCCATTATAATGACGCCAAGAGGGAAAGGGACGGTTCCAAAACGACACAAAGCCGGGACCCAGGCCTCCTCGCAGCGTTCCTCCAGGCCACGTCCCACCCCTTCCTGCAATTCATCTGGCCTTCTATGTGTGCCTCTGATTTCCCGTGACACCGTCGCACACATACCACAAATACGGTCTACATACACCCTAAGATGTCCCAAGGAACTAGATTCTCCCTGGTCCCCACTATGCAGGTTGGGAATGTGGGCACTAGGGGAGACACACAATGACTGAGGACACAGGAGTGGGAAAGGACAGAGAACAAACGTCTGACTTCAGCTCTGTCTCCTGAAAGGGAGGACCTGAGTGCCAATTCCAGAGCATGGTGCCTCTGGCACTTTTGGCTCATTGTGTACAGTCCCGGGGAAGAGAGGTCAAGAGCCAAGTGAAGGGGCTGCAGAGAGGGGGTGACTTTAGGAAGGGCCCCAGGTATTAGAATCCTGAAAGCGTGACCTCATATTCTTCATGATAGGCCCCAACTGAACTTAGAACTCTGGCAACCAGGAACCCACTTTCAAAGGGCAACCTGCTCTCCAGCACACTTGAGTGGAGACCTTCGACAGAACACCATGTTCAGTTGTTGTCTTCCTACTTCCAGGGGTGCTGGGCCCACAGGAGCCCAGAGCCAGAGACATGACTGCAGTTGCAGACAGTGCTTCAGCCCTCTTTTCCGAAGCTTCTGGTCATGGGGCCGGAGACACCAACAGGTAACACAAGGCAGCTCGGGGCAGCCCACTGGAGAGTGGGCAACAACTGTGGTCCCACCTCAGCGGGCACACACCACTGTCCCTTACTGTGTGGGAGCGCATCTCTCTCTCTCTCTCTCTCTCTCTCTCCCTGTTTGTGTGTGTGTGTGTGTGTGTGTGTGTGTGTGTGTGTGTGTTTGTAGAAGTGGGGACAGGGGATGAGGGATATGCCCTTCCTGGGCAGAAGCAAGCTGCCTGGTGTTGGAGGCTGGACCCATCTGTCATGTTCATACCCCAGGTCATAGCAGGCTGGATGAAAAGGGGAGGGTGACACAATGATAAGGCTCATGGTAGTCATGAGCCTTAGAGTGTCCTCTGGCTACGTCCTTGCTCAATGTCTTTTCAGCCATCCCTCTTAGCCTGAACTGGAGAACACGATGTCTAGTGGGGGTGTCCCCTGGTGGCAATGTTCCGGGAGGCTGCTAATGGCTCTTGGCCCTGTGTCTATGGGGCACTGCCTTTTCAGAGCTGCACCCCAGAGACTGTGAATGAGCTGGCTGGGGACTTCAACGACTCCAACTCGCTGGACAAGGGTCAGGTGTCCCAGGCCACCCAGGATCAGTGCTGCTCTGAGGTGAGAATAGGAAGAAGCTCCTCCACACCCAGGGCCCCCATGCAACGATGGGGACAAACCTGGGGCCTTCCCAGAGTGTTTCCACTTGACTATTCCACCGGCCCCACCCCAGAGTAACCCACACCTCCGCACATATGCCACACCTATGGGTAAGTAAGGGAGGAAGACACTCTTCACCTACGTGGGACTGGTAGAGAATAGAGTGAATGCTTTCCGTGGCATGGGGGGAAGTTGTTTTGATTTCTTTCCTCTGGCCTTGTGTTGCTTTTCACAAAGCCATGAGTATCTTGGCCTTTTCCCACGGGTTTTACGATTTTCCCTACTCATGCCAGCTAACAAGTGGAGAACCCAGCTGGGTTCTGGAGAACTGGCCCACGCCCTTCTAAATCCTCATACCAGATAGGGTGATTGAACCTACAAAAGGGCCGGTGGGATCAAGCCATTCTACAGGTCTTTCTGGAATGTATCAACTCTCAGAACACATCGAATCCTAGGAGGTCCACCAGCTCACAGGCTCTTTCCCTCTAGGTCCTCACAGTCCCCCTTTCTAAAGGACGTGGTCTGCTACAGTGACTCGGTCTAGCATTGCTGCTGGAACTTGACGTGACTCAAACTGCTTGCCATTCCAGCAATGCTGCAAGGAAAGGGCACCTCAAGGGTCCTCACAGATGATTTGGGTCACTCCATCTGCCAGACCGTAGACCCAAAGATTGGGTGGAAGGCCTCCGATGCCTCCTGGCCCAGGTAGCTGGCTCTGGCATGAGCTGCTGCAAGGCTTCAGCTACTCCATCTCCCTTGACAAGCAGCAGGGACCTCAGGCCACCAACAACATCCAGTCCTGGTCTGGGGTGAGAACGGGCCCAGGTTCATGGCCAGTCTCAGGACCCAGAGATGACCGGGGCCAGCCCACAGCCCAGACTAGACACAACTGGCTGCCCTGGGGCCTGCCAAGGAAGGTGGTTTCCCCCTGAACCTTTCTGCCCCTGACAGCAACAGGCCAAACCGCATCAGCATAGGCGAAATGCCATGTAGCCCATGCTTTGGACAGATCTCAGACCCAACGCGGATGACCTTGAGCAGGCTTGGAGATTCTCAACCTCTCTTTTCTCCTCTCAACAGTAGGGCTCCTTCCTCATGACTCCATGGCATACACATACAGATCTTCATACGGGCTAGGAAGAGACAGACAGGCTATTGCTGTCCAGCGAACCACACATGTTGAAGTCACCAGTACATTTAAGCCTAGATGGGTCCTTTGGAGGTTGGTTTTAGGTTTTCAGCCAAGAACCTTTTTTCTGGGTGGGCACACAAGTCCCTCGTCGTCTTGCCCAAGTTCCCAAAGGGATGGGAGGATGCAGTCTGAGCTCCAGACCCTGCTCTTCCTGGGGCTTCACGGCGTTGAAGCTGACTATGTTGCTCCCCACCCCGCCCCCTTGTCTGCCTGCTGGAAAAGGCATCATCCCTGTCCCCGGACGAGGCCTGCACGATGCTGGAGCTCAAACAAGGCACAGTGCAGAGATGGAGACATTCCCTGCTGCTATCCTTCCCGGATAGAAGCCTCTCAATCGTCACCACCATGTTCTCCATCTATCAGATGTTCCCGTCAGCCCGGCAGGTCCGGGATCACCAGTTCCCTCGGTGAGTGCCCACCTCATAGCCAGCACAAGGGGGAGCCTTCCGTCTACTAGTTGTAGGACTTGGGAATGTCACTGCACCTCTCTGACTTTCCCTCTCCTGTCCGGAAAAGTGGAGGTGCTAAGAGGATGAACCTCGTAGGGCGACTGCAGGGAGTCATGGGAGGAAACATGGCACGCGCCTCTCTGGGGCCCGGCTCTGCAGAAAGGGCTGCTGGACATGCTGGGCGTCTTCGCGCTGAACATTTCCCTCTCCAGGGAAGACGCGTTCAGGCTCAACCCTCACAGGCCTGTGGTCCTTCTGGGTCTAGAGAAAGGAAACGGAAAGCTGGCAGCTTTCCTATTGGCAAAGGACCTCTGAGATGCCATCTAGCTGGTCCTGACTGTGGTCCTTTATGTGCCCAGGTCGAGGGGACACTGGGAGCAGGCAGAGCAGCCCAAGGGCCACTCAGGATTTGCAAAGTCCTGTTTGGGATGATTTCATTCAATCATGGCTCTTAAGCACCTAGGAATGCAGGCTCTCTCTAGTCACCAAGAGCAGTGAATGGGTAACGTAGAGACAATGTCTGGGTCTCCATTCTCGTCCCAGGGTCACATAGGCACTCTCCACATCCTAAGCACGCATGTCTAGCGTTCATCAGATGGGGCATCTCTGTGACCTACTCTAGGGATGAATGGATCCACCTCTCTTGGGACCACGAGGATGCACTCTACGATCAAGGAAGAACAGGATAGGTCTTTGGGTGCCAGAGGAGGTCCTGCTGCCTCCACAGAGCAGGGTGGGAGGCGACAGGGGATGTTGCTGGCGAGGGATGTTCAGAACCATGGATCTCCCAGGACTCTCGATTTCCATGGGAGAGCTTAGTGGGGCAGCTTCCTCTGAAGAGGCCAAAGAGTCCGAGAGAGGTGTGGACGGGATGCCAAGCACTCTGGGAAGCAGAGCCCATTGTGGGCTGAGTTGGTGCCTACAACAGCCATCCCTTGGATGGTCCATTCTTGCTCCGCCTGCCCCTATCCATATCCACCTCCGCTGACCACCACAAGTGGGGCCAAGGACAGAAAGGGTGGGGACCGGACCACTCACCCGTCGGCCTCCAACCAAAGCCCAGACACTGGTCTGCAGGGAGGATGCATGACTGAGGGGCCAAAGGACAGACCTATGGGAGGTCCCTCCCTCATCCCACGTGGTCAGCAGTCAGCAAGGACAGCTCCAGAGGGGTTGCAAGTGGGCTGGCACCATTCTGTGGGGCCCACACTGAAAGGATGGTGCTGTGGGAGTAGCGTGGAAAAGGAAGGGAAGGCCAGGTCTCTGACTCTGCCCCACATTTGACTTTCCCCAGCACTCTGTGTCCCATCTTGGGAACCTGGCCTGAGCAGACACGGCAGGATATCGGGCAGTCCCTGCACACTGCCCATGTGGAGGTCAAGGGGGCCTATGTGCACGTCACGTGGCATGACCGGGACCTAAACACCCATGCCCCCGTTCCGCTGAGGCAGCGGGAACTTCTGCAGCTCACAGAGGCTGAGGCGGAGGGTAAGGGGCATTGCAAGCTGGGAAGGCCATCTGGGATGGGGCTCATGGGCTGGGTATTCCTTGAAAGGCCATGGGATCCGTCCTGTTCAGGGAAAGGCACATGGAGTGTCAGTGATGTGGCTGAATCGTTCCCCTTACTCCCACCCCCGTGTCCGCTATGCGACGCGTTCCAGCAGCTGAGCCGGCCAAAGAGCCTCCCATGGAGCGAGAGGCAACCCTGGCTCTGCATCAGCCATCACCTTCAGGGTCCGAGCCAGCCTCCCCTCCACCGGCTGCTCCAGAACTGGAACAGGGGCTCCTAGGTTACGGATGGTCGCCGGGTCCTGAGGCACAGACGGCTGGGCCATCGGCTTGCCTGGGAGTTTGCACGCCAGCTGTCGCAGGTGCCACTGAGCCCACTCCAGCCGCAGAGGCATCCTGCCAACCCAAGAAGCGGCTCAAAGAGAAGGAGCCTGACCTCCTGGACTTCCCTCCCAAGCTGGTGGCAGAGCAGCTCACCTACATGGATGCGGTGAGCAGCTGGGCCCCCAGGGTAGGAGGGCAGGGCCGGCTTTTCTTCTGCTCTCCGCTGCCCTATACCGGCTTTTCCCTGATGTGGACTCCTAGGATATAGGGCCAGATCTCAGCTGCAGCCCTAACCGACCGGGGAAACCCATCAGGGTTTTTAGACCCGAGCTTTCACTGTCCAGCTGCGGACTGTGGAGACAGGCACTGAGAAGGACTGAGGCAGAGGTACCACGCAGATGCAATGACTCAGAAGCGAGAGCCCGTAAATGGGAAGGCTCTGGTCCCCCGCGGGGAGGAGGGCAGCTCCCTGTGTGCAATCCCGTCCATGGGTCGCCCACCCATCTGCCTGGGAGCCTGAGCACCATCAACCTGGCTTAGGCATCTGATGCGTCCTGAAGGACAGGCTAGACACGGAAAGCCATGCTTTCAGCCACCAGGTGACAATGGGCACCTGTAAGGAGACAGGGACCGCAGGGATGAGCATTTGGAGGAGGAGATGCCCCCTTGGGAGCACCACCTGGTGCGGCCCCCTGGACATGGAATGATCAGGGTGCACACGCCTTCCTCCCTTCCCTTGCCTCTCTTGGCTCCTGGGGCATCCCGCACTGGCTTCCCTCGGAGAAGAAGAGGGGCATGAAATGCAGGCTCTCTAAGCAGGCTCCGGCCACATTCGCAGCCTCCTGAGCTCCAGCTCTGACCTGGGACCCCTCCCGAGGACATGAGTCTTGCATGGGCGAACATGTGTGGGGCTCAACACACCTCCCCCTGTCCCCTAGGAGCTGTTCAAGAAGGTGGTGCCCCATCAGTGCCTGGGCTCCGTCTGGTCCCGGAGGAACAGGCCTGGCAACGAGCACCTGGCACCCACAGTCCGGGCCACCATCGCCCACTTCAATGCTGTGGCCAGCTGCATCGTCACCACGTGCCTTGGCGACCCAAGCATGACAGCCCGGGACAGGGCCGTGGTGGTGGGCCACTGGATCCGGGTGGCCAAGGTATGCTGTGGGAGGCCCAGCTCCCTGAGGCTCGCCTGAGCCTCGGGAACTGCTCTTCTGTCTCGCTCCCTTCTCAGGGCTGAAGGCCCTGCTCTAAGGCCTGTGGTCCCTAGGCTCTTCCTCCCGGGGGCATGGCCCAACGTTGGGACGCTCAGTTCCCACGTGACGCCTCCTTTGCAGTGAGGGAAAATCCTCCCTCTCGCCAGCAGTGTTCCTCTTTAGGGCTGACCTGTGCCCTTCTGCAGCTCCCTGGACATCAGCTTCACCCGTGGGGGAGCCCTAAACCGAGGGGGGCACTAAAGCTCTCGAGCATCTGGGGCTCCTGCTCTCCCACTGACAGCTCCTTCTCCTCCCTCCCCCAGGCCTGTCAGATCCTAGGGAACTACTCCTCCCTGCGTGCCATCCTGGCGGCTCTGCAGAGTGCCTCCATCCACCGCCTGCAGAGGACATGGGACAACGTTTCCAGGTGAGGAGGCTTCTCTGCAGGAGGGGCCAGGATGGAGGTGGGATCTCCCACAGGCCTGTCCTTTGCCCCCCTCAGTCAGCTTGGACCTCCTGGGAGGCAGCAAACCCTGACCAAAGGACCTGGGCCCGGGGCTGCTCCTCTCAGCCTTCCTGGGGAACAGGCCACCAGGCCTCCTGCTTGAGAAATCCAATGTCCTCCATGCCCCACCCTGGCCTCAGCTGAATTCCATATTTCCACGTGGTGACTTGGCAGCCACTGAAGTCTCTGCCCATGGTTCAGCCAGAACCCCACCCAAACCGAGCTGTTCAATTAAGCTGGGAAGGGACGCCCAGGGGGACGCCCAGGAGAACGCCCTCCCATGTCCTACGAAGACCCCAGTGCTCAGAGCAGCCCAGAGCAAACCCTCAGCCAGCCCCGTGGACATGCGGGGCTGCTCCAAGAAAAGGGACTCGCACTCTACCCTGCCACGTTAGGACTCCCCTGAGCCTAACTTCTTTCCCTCTCTTCAGGAAGAGCTTCCGAACATTCCAACAGCTCTGCACAGAAGGCAACCCCCAGGGCAGGGAACTACTCATCAAGGTAGCACGGGAGGTGCAGGGCTCCAAGGACAGGAGAGGGGTGGGAGGAGGCGTGATCCTGTGTGGATGAAGTAGGGAATGGCCTGAAGCATTCCTCGGGGAGCAGAAGCCTTTGGCAGGAATGTGCTGACAGCCTGGGCTGAAGATTCCCCCTGGGGCTGGGACAAGCGGGTGCTGCCCATCCAGACTCCCTAGGCTAGATTTCAGGTCTCTCTGTGTCCATCCATCGAGAAGGTCCACATGGGGGCCCACATGAACGCGGACAGCCCAGAGGACAGGCCCCTGCTCACAGATGGGGTGGGGATGGGTTGTGGGCCACAAAAATGATGATCCTAAGAGGATCCTGAGTGCTCAGGAGACCGCAGGAGGTAGGTGGAGTTCCCCCTTCTGCCCATGGGAAAACAGGCTCAGGGAGGCCAGGCTCCAAGCTCCAGGTCCCCCATGGACTGAATGGGGGAGCTGAGATTGTTCTAGAAGGACTCGTGGCATGCTTCAGGGGAATGGAGCGTCAGTATCAGCAGACGTAGGTCGGACGTCTAGGGTCTGCAGTCAAAGACGGTGGGCGCAAGGGGACTGAGGCTATTCTGCTCTCAAGGATCTTGTCCTTGGCCCTCTAGAAGCGGCCCTCGAACAAACTGGCCAGCCTGGTGAGGCAGCTGCAGAGAGCGCGGAAGGGGCTGCCCAAGAAGGTGAGTGTGCCTGAGGGACAGGGCCTCCAAGGCCAGGGGAGAGGGGCTCCTCCCTGAGGGCTAGAAGCGTCCAGATCAGGACAGGTGGGACCTGCCACTCCAGCTCCACCTCCTGCCTGCTGCCACAGTTGCTCAATGTCTTCTTTCCTGGGGACCAGGAGGAAGGAGTCTAGCAGGCTGGGTAGAGAATGGATTTGGGGCTGGGGAGGGGCCCGGGGCTCCATAGCCAGGGGGTTTTTTGAATTTCAAAAAGCAGGCCCTGGAGGGGATTAGGAGGAGTCTGATGTTCTGGGAGGGTGAGGGGAAAGCGAATCCAGGGGTAGCAACTAAGGGTCCTAGGCCCTTTTCCATGTGGGAAAGTGGGGTGGGCCAGGACGCTGAAGTCTTTTCGGGGAGGGCCCCTGTGGGCACCAGACAGCAGGGACTCATCCCAAACCTACCCCTCATGACACAGGGTGTCGTCCCATACCTTGGCACTTTCCTCTCCGACCTGGTGGTGCTTGATACAGCAATGGAGGACTACCTGGAGGTGGGTGAGCCTGAGGATTGTGGAGGAGGGACCAGAGTCCTGAGGACAGGGAGCAGAGAGTCCCCGGACTGAGCCCTGAGCTCTGAGTCCTTCGGAGACCTCCCTTCCCCACAGCCTCACAGCCGCCCCTAAGAACTGGCATCTCTTGCCCATCTCAGTGCTGAGGGAAGGGAGTCTGCGCCCATCTCAGTGCTGAGGGAAGGGAGTCTGCACCCAGACGGGTGGCCCAAGACTGGGGAAGCACCAGCGCATCCTGAAGGTGAAGCTGCATGCGCTCTGTGTGCATGGGCTGCAGCCTCTCCCTCAGACCTTGCCTGTCGGGGACAGTGAAGTCAGGACCCTGCACATCAGCCACACTTCAGGAGCCCAGCAGATCCTGCCTGCCTGAGGCGTCTGCCGCTCCCTTCAGTCACCACAGAGTGTTGTGCTGCAGGGTGCTGACCGGGAGCCCTTTCACCATCCCCCAGTCTTCCTTCCTCTGGACCCCAGGGCTTGCCCTAACCCCAGTCTCATTGTGTGTGTGGCTTGGCGGCCCCCTCCGGGGTCCTGGCCTACGCGCAGCCTCAGAACGGGTGGGTGTAAGGTGCTAGGACTGACCGGGGGCCTCTTTCTGAAGGACAATGGTTGTCTACTTTCCAGGGCAATGAGATCAACCACCGCAAAAAGAATAAGGTGAGCATACGTAGCCCTGGCTGTAGGGAAGGGCAGGCAGACCCTATCAGAGACGCCCCTGGGAAGAACATTGCTTGGCTCCATCCACTCCCCTCCATCTCCCATTTCCTGGGACAGGTTGCTAAGAATGAAGTGCAAGACCCATCGAGTCAGTCAGTAGGGATCCAGAAGGGCATCAAGGAGAACTTCCCTTGATGGAGGAGGGGCTAATTCTACTAGCCTCTGAGAACAGTTTGGGACCAGACGAAGTTGCATGCAGGAGGGTGGTCATGTGTGCCAAGACCCAGGACCCGACCCCTGTCCCGCTGCTCGGCCCTCACCTGGCCCTGTAGCTTCCCCACCCAGGCTCAGGGTGCATCCTGTGCCTCTGTCCCGGCCCAGGAATACCGAGTCCTCACGGACATCATGCTGCTCCAGGCGGCGGCAGAGAATTACTGCCTAGAGCCCCAGCATCCATTCACGGCCTGGTTCTGGGCTGTGGAGCGGCTCAGCGAGGAGGACAGGTGAGGCCCACTCAGGAGCTGGGTCAGGCGACGTCGGGGTGGACTCTTTCTGCTGGCCCCGCCTGGGATCCTCCTTCTAGGGCTCCCTGGGCAGCCAGACACCAGCTGTGGGAAAACCCTGGGAGGGACTCCTGAATGCCAGCTGCTGCTCAACTCACAGGTGTCCCTCTGTCCTTAGCTACAACCTGTCATGCCAGCTGGAGCCGCGGTCCTAGCTGGCCAGCAGAACACAAGCACCAGGACCACTGGCTACAGCCACCATCAGACCTGAACCCGTGCACACTGGCTGAGCCAAGGATTGCCCCTCGGCCCCTGGGCTACTTGTGGTGCACGAGCCCCATCCGCTGCTCAACACCCCTTCCTCTCCCCTACAGAATTACTTGTTCTGGAAGGGGCAATATTGAATATAATTAAAGGGTTGTTATTTAACCACAACCACCACCACCACAACAACAAAAAGGAATGAGAACCCTTGGGATTAAAGTTTTCTTACCCAAATAATAATAGTAGTAGTAGTAGTAATAATAATAATAATAATAAAGGTTTTTATTTTCTCCTCTACCTGCCCACGTGTGCGTTTGGTTCTTTTATTTCCTACGGTAATGTACAACGTGTACAGACTCTCTTCTTCATTCCTGAACCCAGAAATCTTACAGAGTCAGCAGCTATTCAATGGGGCAGAAAGGAGAGGAGCCAGCCCTCCTCACTTCTGGTGGCACTACTCATTACTGGTGGCACCTCCCAATGCCGTTTCCTCAGAGGACAGGTTCATTTCTGTGTCAGGCATCTGGGCAAACAGCAGACACAGCCCTCAGGACCCCTGAGATGGAGACGTTGCAGGTCCTTCCCCAGGAAGGCAACAAACCCTGACCAGGCGAGTCCTGGAGAGTTCCTTCCCCTCCCCAGAACTATGTGCTGCCCAGGAGAGGGGCTGCTACTCTACCCTCTAAAGCAAGGAGGACGATGTCTTGCTTCCTTGGGGATATGCTACGTGTGCGTGTGTTTGTGCGGGTTTGGACCCAGTATTTGGGACTGGCGGTTGTCGAGTTCAGTCTCCTGAATTGCATCAGCACGATGTAGGGAAAACACATGCAAAGAGATTCAACCCTGCCTGTGGAAGCTCCAAAATCTGAGGAAGATATTTTGTAAATGGAAGAAGGGCAGGCAGGACGTCCCGTCCTCAGTTTCCCTAGAGGCTCTCCAGGTTCACCCTTTACCAAGACTGGAATCCCCCTGGGATCCTTATCCAGGATCTCTGGATTCCTTTTCCCTGCTTCTTTTGGGTGAGGCTGGAGAAAAACGAAAGAAACTGGGAGGTGTCTCTGGCTCTATTCACGTCTATGCTGACCTAGGAGCTAGGATGTCCAGCCATCCTGCATTTCCTTACGCAGTTCTTGGCAAGGCCGTGGGGCCCTTCAGGCCCCTGACCCTCTTGGTCAGGTCCATGGTAGCCACTGCTCCCTGGCTGGGGCCTGATGGAGCAGAGATTGGTTCTCCCTTGCCAGGATAAAGGTTCAGATCCTTGACCAGAGAAACCCCACACTCTCCTGGCTGGCCAAGGGCACTGTCAGGTCCAGGTGGTTCTGAAGTCCCTGGTCTCCATCATCCACCAGGTGACACACCCATGTTCCACTCACTTGTCTGAAATGGGGAACTCGCCTGACGCGGTAGACCAACACACACATGGAATGTGAGCAGGGGAGAAGCGTCTATCATGCAAATGGATGCGAAACGAAGCAAGGGTAGGAATCCTTCTCTCCAGACACAACAGACTCTGAACCAAAGGGGGGAGGTACGAAGCCACAGAGAAGGACACTACTTCCTCGCAAGGGAGGCCATGTAATAGGAGAGAACATCTCGAAATATGTAGACACGCACCATGGGAGCACCCAAAGGCATCCAACAGTGCATAACAAACATAAAGTCACCTTTGACAGCCGTACCATGCAGTGGGGGACTCTAACACCCCACATCTGCTAATGGACACAGGATCCAAACTGACAATCAACAGGGAATCTATGGCTTTGAGGGATGCACCCGTTTCAACACGTAGATGCAGAACCTTCCACCCTGAAACCGCAGCATCCGCAGTGCTGGATTTCCAGTGCACATGGAACATTCTCCAGAGTAGATCACACGTTAGGGCACAACCCAAGTCTCAACAAACTCCAAAAGATGGATATCATCCCAAGCATTTTTTCTCAGCACGATGCTACGGAACGCCAAATGAACCCTAAGAGCAACCCTGGAGAGACCACGAATCCATGGAAGTTCAATTACATGCTACCCAACCAGCACTGGGTCAACCCGGAATCCAAAGAGGATGTCCAAAATTACATGGAAGCAAAAGGACACGCCAAGGGTCCCCAACCTTGCAGATACAGCGCCAGGGAATCTAAGAAGACAGGATCCAGCACCACAAGAAAAATCCCCAATACCATCAGCTGACACATAAGGACCTAGCCAAAGCACAACACAGAGCTCCTGAGCAGTCGCTCAGCCTGGGCGAGTTGGAGCTCCTGCTGTTGGGTGCAGGCTTAGCTTCCATCTCGACTCTAAGTCCCAGCCTGGGGGGTGTTCTTTCCTTTCTCCCAGGACCATCCCCACCAGGGCCACTGGGGAATCAACCCTTCAGGGGGTTCTCGGCAGAGAGAAATGGCCCAAAGGGCCCTGGAAACAACCACCCCTTCCCCACTGGTGGATCAAGGTGGCCCATTAGCGCTCCCTCTGTGGAACATTCCACAGTGCTTTTGGGGGGACGACCCTCTCAGGCTCTGATGCCCAGGGTTTCTCGGCAAAGGGCAGATTCCGACTGAGTACCCCTGGGAGGGACCTGACACTCTGCACTTCCAGCATGCTCGCAGCTAATGCCCCGGCCACCTGTCCCCGGAGCACACGGAGAGACAACTTGCCAGCGGACCAGTGGACAAAACGTCCTCTCTTTCACCACCAGGAAGAGATCGATGCGCAACCGTCTGGCAGCCACAAAGAGGTGTTTGATTGTCAGGAAGATCAACAGCCAGGCAGGGCTTGGTCCACCCCCACAGGCCTCTCCTCCTCTTCTCCTCCAGAGTATAGGGAGGCAGGATGGCAGGAAAGACAGTTTGTTCAGTGGAAGCGAAATCCTGAGCTTGAGTCCCTTTCTCCCTAGTAGCCTGGGCACTCCTACGCTGCTTCCACTGTGGCCTCTGTGCAAGGCCATTCGAAACACCAGTGCTGGCTTGCGAAGTTCCGGGATACTGGGCAGAAAGCGATGGAACACAAGAGAGTCCCAGGGAAGTGACAACGGGTTTGGTCATGAAAGCTTGAAGCTGTCAAAGACCATCTCTTGCCCTATGTTCCCTTGGTCAGAAACCTTTCAGCAACCGCTCAGAGGAGAGACAGGCAGGTACAGAGCAGGGATGGGGAACCCTGGGAGCCACTGTGGACCGAACCGTGGGTGTTTTGTTAACATGGGCTTTGATTCATGTGTGACTTTTCAGAAACAGAAAAGAATAAAGGGAATCAGGAAACAGAGGCAATCAAAAACACCGGCTCAAATATAGGGAACATACTGTTGGGAACCAGGTGGGCGGATGGGTGGAAGAGGGGGTGGGGATTAAGAAGACACTTACTGTGCTGAGCACCGAGTCACATACAGAATTCCTGAATCCCTACTCTTCAACTGAAACGACGAAAATACTGTACGTCCATTAGACTGTATTTTCAAAATTGTCTTTGAAAGGTGGGTATTAGGAGACCAAAATGAGATTACGCTCTGAGAGTTTCCCAATCAGGTCTCCTCAGGCTGTACGTGAATGCACCTTAAAGATCAGTGAAAGAGCCCAAAGACAAAAGTGACATCTGTTGATATGGAAAGGCCAGTGCCCACCTCTGTGATCACAGAAAACACACACCTTCCTAGGATATTGGCTGTCGTAAAAGCATTTCACCGACGTCCCCTTGGAGCTACGCTCCTCTGGTATTTCCATTCTCCTTGGTTGTGTGTCCTCATGGAGTAGTTGAAGAGAATATTGCTACCCCATGTTTGGTGGACTAAACCAAAGCTGGCTATTTCTAGCCCCTGGAAGACTGAGCTAAAGGGCCTTCTGGAAAACATTGCACAACTGGATCTCTCATCGTCTTCCAGAGAAGGAAAGGGAGGCCCCAAAGGGCACCAGTGGAACAGGAACACAGAGGAGGTTCTCCTGACACCAGCATCAGGATCCCAACTCCCTGAGCAAGAATGAAGAACCCCCGTCCCCCCACACACAATGGACACATATCACTGGAATGGGTCAGTTCCCAGGAAAAGCGAAATGCGGCCAAACATGGAAAGGTACACAATAACCTCACTGAAAGAAAGCCCACTGGGATCTCCTGCCCTGGGTCTTAAGTTCCACCTATGCATGAAGCCATTTGATAATCACAGGGGAAGGGAGGGAAAACTGAATGGGAAGCCACCAGAGAGGGAGAAAAACGATGCGAGGCTCTTCTCTAAGAAACAAGCAGAGGAGCCTAACAAATAGCAGGGAGCACATGGGGAGTTAGAGAGGAGAAGGGAGTTAGGGAAAACTGGAAGGGGAGGTGAACCTTGAGAGACTATAGACTCTGGAAAACAATCTGAGGGTTTTGAAGGGGCGGGGGCGTGGGAGGTCGGGGTACCAGGTGGTGGGTATTATAGAGGGCACGGATTGCACGGAGCACTGGGGGTGGTGCAAAAATAATGAATACTGTTATCCTGAAAATAAAGAAAAATTAAATTAAAAAAAAAAGCAAAGAAACAAGCAGAGGGTTGCTGGAGGGGAGGTGGGTGCGGGTATGGGACAATTCGGGCAGGAGCATAAAGGAGGGCATGCGATGGGATGAGCACTGGGGGTGAAACGCAACTGATGAACAGCTGGGCACTACCTCGGAAGCTGATGAGGAACTGTACGGTGGCTTACTGACTTTCCACAACAACAACAAAATACAATCCAAGGTTCTGTGTTTCCTTGATTTTCAATGTGGAAAATACGGGATGATTTCTTTTCTTCCCTCAAGCAAGGAAATGACATAGCCTATTCACGAAAAGGCAATGCTCAGGACATTCTACCCCTTTCAGCCCTAAAGAAGTTTTTCAAACAGGCTTTCACCAGTTGCAGTCCTCATGCCCTTCTAGTCATTTCGGAGCACTCTTGACAGGGGGCAAACCCTTTTTTTCTTCAAGGTGACTCACCCCAAGCAGGTAATATCCCTATGTGCCACAGGAGTGACTACAGGTGCGCCCCCCCCCCAACCTTTCCAAGGGCCTCACTACAAGTTTTCCAGAAAGGTGGCATGAATAGTACTGGCTGGAAGGTGGATGCTGCATGACATCCATCCCTTTGTTCACTTGAGGGATGACTAGGGGCAAAGTCTCCATCTCAGTCGTGGACGTGCCAGAGCTCTCCAGCTCCCCTTCAGACACGGCCCTGCCCTCTCTCCCATAGAAGAACCTGCAGAACTACGTGACCATGAACTGGGAACACACAACAAGGGTACAAAGGTCTTACCTGAATTCAGCTCAGCATGGCAATGACAGACTGGTCCCTCTTGGAGGTTGTTCCCAGTGTCCTTGAGGCATTCGAACCCCTTCTTGGCGGCTGACTCCAGACAGTGGCTCACCTGTCACAGTGGCTCATGATAGAGGGATGAGAAGTTCCTCGGAGACAGGTGTCACCACACCACTATCATCACCCTTTGTCGTGGAATAAATCTATGTCCCTCGTCGGATTAAGAAACCCTTCAAACAGGACTGGAGCAGGTGGCAATAAAAGGCTCCCTTTGAAGAAGGGCTGAGCTTGGGGACATGTCCAGTCCTATGTCTCACTGTTGCCATCACCACACACAGTGGTGCCCCAAATGGGCAGGGTACCATTTCCAGTACACGGCTCCTGCTCGCCCAAGGTACCTATTCCTATCATCGCGCCATCGCATCTGGTCAGGACCCCAGCATTAGGCCTGTGCGTCTCCAGTTCCTGCTGCTGCCTGCCTCCACCAGCGATCCTGTTTCCTCTCTGAATTCCGAGCGCCGCAGCATCCATCTTCCTCACCTTCACAAAACAGGATTGTGCAATGATTTCATGGATACGACCTGCAAGGCACAGGATGGAAAAGAAAAGGAAACTCACACCCTGGACATTCAGGATACTTAAAATCTTTGTGACTTGAATGACGTTATCAACCAAGGGAAAGCACAGTCCAGAAGTCGGGAAAGCATGTTTGCAAACCATGGATCTGGCAGGTTCTCAATATCCACAATATCTAGAGATCCCAGGAACTCAACAACATCAACAACAAGAGAAAAACAAGTCAAATGTGATGTGTGAATGTACACATGGGCAAGAGACATAACCTCAAAGCTATACGCAAGGAAGGAAATTGCAAGCAATGAGATACCTTTATGAATCCATGAGGTTGGCTCCCCATGGAAAAAGAAAAACAAAACAAAACACAACAAAGCAAAACAAAACAAAGCAAAACACTCGGGAGAAAGGAAAAGACCAAGCCATGGCAAAGATAAAGAGAATTAGGAACCTTGCTGATTGGGTGTGGTAGGAATGTTTAAGGGCATGCTTGTGAAATCAGTATGACAGCTCTTCACAAAAATCAACTTGAGTGGGACACCTGGGTGGCTCAGTCTGTTGAGGTCTCAGGATCCTGGGATGGAGTCCCACATCGGGCTTCTTGCTCAGCCGGGAGCCTGCTTCTCCCCTGCCTGCTCTGCCTGCCACTTCTCCTGCTTCTGCATGCCTCTTTCTCACGCTGACAAATGAATAAATAAACCGTTTTTAAAAAATCAACTTTCGCACTACCATGTGTTTTAGTACTTGCCCTTCTGTGCTAGGTACCCACATTCATGAACAGGATAGTATGGTCCTGGAGACTTATCTGAGCACACCTTCTCATGGCAGCATGGTTCCTAAAAGCTAACCCATGAACGCAATCCAAGTATCTGTCCAGGGAGGAACAGATGTTGTATATACAGACGTTGGGATAGTATTCATTCGCTAAAGAGGACAAAAACATTGACATGCGCCACCCCGTGGGCGAACGTTGAGGAGGGTGTGCTAAGTGAGAGGAGTATGCATGAAGATAACCAACTTGGACTCCACTCTTAGGACCTACCTAGAGTGGACTCCGAAGGACAGAAAGTAGAATGGTGTTTGCCAAGGGCTGGAAGGAGGCGCTCGCGGGAAGAGTCTGACGCATGCTAAAGAGCTTTAGATGGACAAGATGCCAAGGAGATGGGAAGGTGGGTTCCAGGGAGCTTGGGACAAAGACATTAATGCTTTTTAAGACATTTAGAATGTACTCCGTGAACTTCATGGACTTCACGACCTAAAAATAAATTGCACTGAAAAGCTGCAAAGATGGAGAAATGAACACAGGACCATTTCATCTGGCCCTTTATACCCTTTCCAGGTAGGTCCTCTCTCAGCCATTCGACTTCTGCCATTTTCCTTGAGACAACATGGAGCCAACAAAATGTCCTTCTGTGCCTACTTCGAGGTTGAAAGACAGAATTGCCCCACCCGGGACAACTTTATGTGAGAAGGTATTTTTCAGAGTTAATTTCTTGAGACCTGTTATTCCTTGATCATGTTTTCAAACAGAACCCAAACTGAACATTCTCCTTCGTCTGCTTGATTTTTCCTTCCCTGATTTTTTCCCCCCACTCAGAACCCATTGTTGATGCAAGGGCTTGGGTGTTCCTATGCCTGTCGTCATCTACTGACTTTAGCTTCTGCTGTTTCCAGTTTTGCTTACGTGTCATTCCTTTACCAAGTCAACTTTCCCGAGGCTCATTATGAATAGTAAAATATTTTCGGCCCCAGTTGGATTGAAAGAACTGACATCGAGCACTGTGTACGTCTCAGCTACACAACACAATGACTTCATTTTCCTAGGCCCTAAAAGGATGACCAGAATAAGCGGTGTCCACAAGGATTCCTGACCATGGGGGTGGGCGCAGGGAGTTCTTGGCCATATTCCCTGGCTGTCTAGGAGTATGTTCCCAGGCGTGGAACTCTGGGATCCTACGGTAGATTGTTGGTTGGGAGCATAGGAGCTAACAAATGCCGGTGAGGACAGGGAGAACAGGGAACCCTTGGACACCATCCGTGGGAATGCACACTGGCACAAGTCACTGTGCAACACAGTATGGAGGGTCCCACAGTCTAGAGATGGACCAACGCACCAAACAGTGCCATGCGAAAGAAAAGAGCAAGCGTTCCGTGAGACAAACGAAGAATACTCTGAAAGAAGGCTGCAGAGTCATTGGAGAGAAAGGCCCGAAAGGCCTCACTGAGGGGGACAGCGCTGAGGACAGAATAAAAACAAGGGAGCTAGTCCCACACAAGTCTGGCTGCCCTGTGTCATGAAGAGGGAAGGCACCTCTGCCTTAGAGCCTCACTACCAGAAGCTGGGTTGGCCAGAGGACATGAAAGAGGCATCCAGTGTGGCTGGAGAGCAACTGGGAGCAGAGCAGAGGGTGGTGAGGAAGGCAGGGACAGGGCCTCAGGCCTGGGAGACAGGTAGCGATCTCTTGTCCCTCTGCAACGGCATTGCCCCAATACCCTGCATCTTCAAATGCATGGACTGAATGCCCCACAGTTGTTGCAGAAGAGGAATGGAGGCACAATTCCGCATGCTTCCTCCACATCACCATACTTGTGAGCCCGTGGTTGTAACTGAGGCTGGACTAGCAGAGGATTTTCCCCAACTTAGCACCCATCATTCGGGGAGCCATTCAACTCAGAATCTGAGTTTCTGGGCGCATGTTGGCCTTGCCACTGCCTCCGATCCTGGCACTGTGAGCCTCGATAGATGGCAGCACCAACCATCTGGGCATGTTTTTCGCTTCAGATTCCGAGAAGAAAAGGGGAACAAGGGAGAAGTGGACCATGAGCAAAGAAACTAGGAAGTGCGAAACTCCTTGCCTGACATCTAGAGAAACACGAGGCATGCTATTTCATCACGTTGAGTAAGTACATCGCGTGGCTCAGAAGCCACTCGCTAACCACCCAGAGCTTGCAGAGTGATGCCTCCACCACAGGTCAGGATCCCTGGGAGCCACTGTGAAGGCTGCTCCCCTCATATACCAGAACGAGGGAAAGAGGTCTCCTTCTAAAGCTATGTGGGAAACAACGGAACCGTTTCACTACCGAGGATGACAAAGTCTGCATCTTCGTGCATTTCCACCCCATCATGGTGCCCCATTATAATGACGCCAAGAGGGAAAGGGACGGTTCCAAAACGACACAAAGCCGGGACCCAGGCCTCCTCGCAGCGTTCCTCCAGGCCACGTCCCACCCCTTCCTGCAATTCATCTGGCCTTCTATGTGTGCCTCTGATTTCCCGTGACACCGTCGCACACATACCACAAATACGGTCTACATACACCCTAAGATGTCCCAAGGAACTAGATTCTCCCTGGTCCCCACTATGCAGGTTGGGAATGTGGGCACTAGGGGAGACACACAATGACTGAGGACACAGGAGTGGGAAAGGACAGAGAACAAACGTCTGACTTCAGCTCTGTCTCCTGAAAGGGAGGACCTGAGTGCCAATTCCAGAGCATGGTGCCTCTGGCACTTTTGGCTCATTGTGTACAGTCCCGGGGAAGAGAGGTCAAGAGCCAAGTGAAGGGGCTGCAGAGAGGGGGTGACTTTAGGAAGGGCCCCAGGTATTAGAATCCTGAAAGCGTGACCTCATATTCTTCATGATAGGCCCCAACTGAACTTAGAACTCTGGCAACCAGGCACCCACTTTCAAAGGGCAACCTGCTCTCCAGCACACTTGAGTGCTTCGACAGAACACCATGTTCAGTTGTTGTCTTCCTACTTCCAAGGGTGCTGGGCCCACAGGAGCCCAGAGCCAGAGACATGACTGCAGTTGCAGACAGTGCTTCAGCCCTCTTTTCCGAAGCTTCTGGTCATGGGGCCGGAGACACCAACAGGTAACACAAGGCAGCTCGGGGCAGCCCACTGGAGAGTGGGCAACAACTGTGGTCCCACCTCAGCGGGCACACACCACTGTCCCTTACTGTGTGGGAGCGCATCTCTCTCTCTCTCTCTCTCTCTCTCCCTGTTTGTGTGTGTGTGTGTGTGTGTGTGTGTGTGTGTGTGTGTGTTTGTAGAAGTGGGGACAGGGGATGAGGGATATGCCCTTCCTGGGCAGAAGCAAGCTGCCTGGTGTTGGAGGCTGGACCCATCTGTCATGTTCATACCCCAGGTCATAGCAGGCTGGATGAAAAGGGGAGGGTGACACAATGATAAGGCTCATGGTAGTCATGAGCCTTAGAGTGTCCTCTGGCTACGTCCTTGCTCAATGTCTTTTCAGCCATCCCTCTTAGCCTGAACTGGAGAACACGATGTCTAGTGGGGGTGTCCCCTGGTGGCAATGTTCCGGGAGGCTGCTAATGGCTCTTGGCCCTGTGTCTATGGGGCACTGCCTTTTCAGAGCTGCACCCCAGAGACTGTGAATGAGCTGGCTGGGGACTTCAACGACTCCAACTCGCTGGACAAGGGTCAGGTGTCCCAGGCCACCCAGGATCAGTGCTGCTCTGAGGTGAGAATAGGAAGAAGCTCCTCCACACCCAGGGCCCCCATGCAACGATGGGGACAAACCTGGGGCCTTCCCAGAGTGTTTCCACTTGACTATTCCACCGGCCCCACCCCAGAGTAACCCACACCTCCGCACATATGCCACACCTATGGGTAAGTAAGGGAGGAAGACACTCTTCACCTACGTGGGACTGGTAGAGAATAGAGTGAATGCTTTCCGTGGCATGGGGGGAAGTTGTTTTGATTTCTTTCCTCTGGCCTTGTGTTGCTTTTCACAAAGCCATGAGTATCTTGGCCTTTTCCCACGGGTTTTACGATTTTCCCTACTCATGCCAGCTAACAAGTGGAGAACCCAGCTGGGTTCTGGAGAACTGGCCCACGCCCTTCTAAATCCTCATACCAGATAGGGTGATTGAACCTACAAAAGGGCCGGTGGGATCAAGCCATTCTACAGGTCTTTCTGGAATGTATCAACTCTCAGAACACATCGAATCCTAGGAGGTCCACCAGCTCACAGGCTCTTTCCCTCTAGGTCCTCACAGTCCCCCTTTCTAAAGGACGTGGTCTGCTACAGTGACTCGGTCTAGCATTGCTGCTGGAACTTGACGTGACTCAAACTGCTTGCCATTCCAGCAATGCTGCAAGGAAAGGGCACCTCAAGGGTCCTCACAGATGATTTGGGTCACTCCATCTGCCAGACCGTAGACCCAAAGATTGGGTGGAAGGCCTCCGATGCCTCCTGGCCCAGGTAGCTGGCTCTGGCATGAGCTGCTGCAAGGCTTCAGCTACTCCATCTCCCTTGACAAGCAGCAGGGACCTCAGGCCACCAACAACATCCAGTCCTGGTCTGGGGTGAGAACGGGCCCAGGTTCATGGCCAGTCTCAGGACCCAGAGATGACCGGGGCCAGCCCACAGCCCAGACTAGACACAACTGGCTGCCCTGGGGCCTGCCAAGGAAGGTGGTTTCCCCCTGAACCTTTCTGCCCCTGACAGCAACAGGCCAAACCGCATCAGCATAGGCGAAATGCCATGTAGCCCATGCTTTGGACAGATCTCAGACCCAACGCGGATGACCTTGAGCAGGCTTGGAGATTCTCAACCTCTCTTTTCTCCTCTCAACAGTAGGGCTCCTTCCTCATGACTCCATGGCATACACATACAGATCTTCATACGGGCTAGGAAGAGACAGACAGGCTATTGCTGTCCAGCGAACCACACATGTTGAAGTCACCAGTACATTTAAGCCTAGATGGGTCCTTTGGAGGTTGGTTTTAGGTTTTCAGCCAAGAACCTTTTTTCTGGGTGGGCACACAAGTCCCTCGTCGTCTTGCCCAAGTTCCCAAAGGGATGGGAGGATGCAGTCTGAGCTCCAGACCCTGCTCTTCCTGGGGCTTCACGGCGTTGAAGCTGACTATGTTGCTCCCCACCCCGCCCCCTTGTCTGCCTGCTGGAAAAGGCATCATCCCTGTCCCCGGACGAGGCCTGCACGATGCTGGAGCTCAAACAAGGCACAGTGCAGAGATGGAGACATTCCCTGCTGCTATCCTTCCCGGATAGAAGCCTCTCAATCGTCACCACCATGTTCTCCATCTATCAGATGTTCCCGTCAGCCCGGCAGGTCCGGGATCACCAGTTCCCTCGGTGAGTGCCCACCTCATAGCCAGCACAAGGGGGAGCCTTCCGTCTACTAGTTGTAGGACTTGGGAATGTCACTGCACCTCTCTGACTTTCCCTCTCCTGTCCGGAAAAGTGGAGGTGCTAAGAGGATGAACCTCGTAGGGCGACTGCAGGGAGTCATGGCAGGAAACATGGCACGCGCCTCTCTGGGGCCCGGCTCTGCAGAAAGGGCTGCTGGACATGCTGGGCGTCTTCGCGCTGAACATTTCCCTCTCCAGGGAAGACGCGTTCAGGCTCAACCCTCACAGGCCTGTGGTCCTTCTGGGTCTAGAGAAAGGAAACGGAAAGCTGGCAGCTTTCCTATTGGCAAAGGACCTCTGAGATGCCATCTAGCTGGTCCTGACTGTGGTCCTTTATGTGCCCAGGTCGAGGGGACACTGGGAGCAGGCAGAGCAGCCCAAGGGCCACTCAGGATTTGCAAAGTCCTGTTTGGGATGATTTCATTCAATCATGGCTCTTAAGCACCTAGGAATGCAGGCTCTCTCTAGTCACCAAGAGCAGTGAATGGGTAACGTAGAGACAATGTCTGGGTCTCCATTCTCGTCCCAGGGTCACATAGGCACTCTCCACATCCTAAGCACGCATGTCTAGCGTTCATCAGATGGGGCATCTCTGTGACCTACTCTAGGGATGAATGGATCCACCTCTCTTGGGACCATGAGGATGCACTCTACGATCAAGGAAGAACAGGATAGGTCTTTGGGTGCCAGAGGAGGTCCTGCTGCCTCCACAGAGCAGGGTGGGAGGCGACAGGGGATGTTGCTGGCGAGGGATGTTCAGAACCATGGATCTCCCAGGACTCTCGATTTCCATGGGAGAGCTTAGTGGGGCAGCTTCCTCTGAAGAGGCCAAAGAGTCCGAGAGAGGTGTGGACGGGATGCCAAGCACTCTGGGAAGCAGAGCCCATTGTGGGCTGAGTTGGTGCCTACAACAGCCATCCCTTGGATGGTCCATTCTTGCTCCGCCTGCCCCTATCCATATCCACCTCCGCTGACCACCACAAGTGGGGCCAAGGACAGAAAGGGTGGGGACCGGACCACTCACCCGTCGGCCTCCAACCAAAGCCCAGACACTGGTCTGCAGGGAGGATGCATGACTGAGGGGCCAAAGGACAGACCTATGGGAGGTCCCTCCCTCATCCCACGTGGTCAGCAGTCAGCAAGGACAGCTCCAGAGGGGTTGCAAGTGGGCTGGCGCCATTCTGTGGGGCCCACACCGAAAGGATGGTGCTGTGGGAGTAGCGTGGAAAAGGAAGGGAAGGCCAGGTCTCTGACTCTGCCCCACATTTGACTTTCCCCAGCACTCTGTGTCCCATCTTGGGAACCTGGCCTGAGCAGACACGGCAGGATATCGGGCAGTCCCTGCACACTGCCCATGTGGAGGTCAAGGGGGCCTATGTGCACGTCACGTGGCATGACCGGGACCTAAACACCCATGCCCCCGTTCCGCTGAGGCAGCGGGAACTTCTGCAGCTCACAGAGGCTGAGGCGGAGGGTAAGGGGCATTGCAAGCTGGGAAGGCCATCTGGGATGGGGCTCATGGGCTGGGTATTCCTTGAAAGGCCATGGGATCCGTCCTGTTCAGGGAAAGGCACATGGAGTGTCAGTGATGTGGCTGAATCGTTCCCCTTACTCCCACCCCCGTGTCCGCTATGCGACGCGTTCCAGCAGCTGAGCCGGCCAAAGAGCCTCCCATGGAGCGAGAGGCAACCCTGGCTCTGCATCAGCCATCACCTTCAGGGTCCGAGCCAGCCTCCCCTCCACCGGCTGCTCCAGAACTGGAACAGGGGCTCCTAGGTTACGGATGGTCGCCGGGTCCTGAGGCACAGACGGCTGGGCCATCGGCTTGCCTGGGAGTTTGCACGCCAGCTGTCGCAGGTGCCACTGAGCCCACTCCAGCCGCAGAGGCATCCTGCCAACCCAAGAAGCGGCTCAAAGAGAAGGAGCCTGACCTCCTGGACTTCCCTCCCAAGCTGGTGGCAGAGCAGCTCACCTACATGGATGCGGTGAGCAGCTGGGCCCCCAGGGTAGGAGGGCAGGGCCGGCTTTTCTTCTGCTCTCCGCTGCCCTATACCGGCTTTTCCCTGATGTGGACTCCTAGGATATAGGGCCAGATCTCAGCTGCAGCCCTAACCGACCGGGGAAACCCATCAGGGTTTTTAGACCTGAGCTTTCACTGTCCAGCTGCGGACTGTGGAGACAGGCACTGAGAAGGACTGAGGCAGAGGTACCACGCAGATGCAATGACTCAGAAGCGAGAGCCCGTAAATGGGAAGGCTCTGGTCCCCCGCGGGGAGGAGGGCAGCTCCCTGTGTGCAATCCCGTCCATGGGTCGCCCACCCATCTGCCTGGGAGCCTGAGCACCATCAACCTGGCTTAGGCATCTGATGCGTCCTGAAGGACAGGCTAGACACGGAAAGCCATGCTTTCAGCCACCAGGTGACAATGGGCACCTGTAAGGAGACAGGGACCGCAGGGATGAGCATTTGGAGGAGGAGATGCCCCCTTGGGAGCACCACCTGGTGCGGCCCCCTGGACATGGAATGATCAGGGTGCACACGCCTTCCTCCCTTCCCTTGCCTCTCTTGGCTCCTGGGGCATCCCGCACTGGCTTCCCTCGGAGAAGAAGAGGGGCATGAAATGCAGGCTCTCTAAGCAGGCTCCGGCCACATTCGCAGCCTCCTGAGCTCCAGCTCTGACCTGGGACCCCTCCCGAGGACATGAGTCTTGCATGGGCGAACATGTGTGGGGCTCAACACACCTCCCCCTGTCCCCTAGGAGCTGTTCAAGAAGGTGGTGCCCCATCAGTGCCTGGGCTCCGTCTGGTCCCGGAGGAACAGGCCTGGCAACGAGCACCTGGCACCCACAGTCCGGGCCACCATCGCCCACTTCAATGCTGTGGCCAGCTGCATCGTCACCACGTGCCTTGGCGACCCAAGCATGACAGCCCGGGACAGGGCCGTGGTGGTGGGCCACTGGATCCGGGTGGCCAAGGTATGCTGTGGGAGGCCCAGCTCCCTGAGGCTCGCCTGAGCCTCGGGAACTGCTCTTCTGTCTCGCTCCCTTCTCAGGGCTGAAGGCCCTGCTCTAAGGCCTGTGGTCCCTAGGCTCTTCCTCCCGGGGGCATGGCCCAACGTTGGGACGCTCAGTTCCCACGTGACGCCTCCTTTGCAGTGAGGGAAAATCCTCCCTCTCGCCAGCAGTGTTCCTCTTTAGGGCTGACCTGTGCCCTTCTGCAGCTCCCTGGACATCAGCTTCACCCGTGGGGGAGCCCTAAACCGAGGGGGGCACTAAAGCTCTCGAGCATCTGGGGCTCCTGCTCTCCCACTGACAGCTCCTTCTCCTCCCTCCCCCAGGCCTGTCAGATCCTAGGGAACTACTCCTCCCTGCGTGCCATCCTGGCGGCTCTGCAGAGTGCCTCCATCCACCGCCTGCAGAGGACATGGGACAACGTTTCCAGGTGAGGAGGCTTCTCTGCAGGAGGGGCCAGGATGGAGGCGGGATCTCCCACAGGCCTGTCCTTTGCCCCCCTCAGTCAGCTTGGACCTCCTGGGAGGCAGCAAACCCTGACCAAAGGACCTGGGCCCGGGGCTGCTCCTCTCAGCCTTCCTGGGGAACAGGCCACCAGGCCTCCTGCTTGAGAAATCCAATGTCCTCCATGCCCCACCCTGGCCTCAGCTGAATTCCATATTTCCACGTGGTGACTTGGCAGCCACTGAAGTCTCTGCCCATGGTTCAGCCAGAACCCCACCCAAACCGAGCTGTTCAATTAAGCTGGGAAGGGACGCCCAGGGGGACGCCCAGGAGAACGCCCTCCCATGTCCTACGAAGACCCCAGTGCTCAGAGCAGCCCAGAGCAAACCCTCAGCCAGCCCCGTGGACATGCGGGGCTGCTCCAAGAAAAGGGACTCGCACTCTACCCTGCCACGTTAGGACTCCCCTGAGCCTAACTTCTTTCCCTCTCTTCAGGAAGAGCTTCCGAACATTCCAACAGCTCTGCACAGAAGGCAACCCCCAGGGCAGGGAACTACTCATCAAGGTAGCACGGGAGGTGCAGGGCTCCAAGGACAGGAGAGGGGTGGGAGGAGGCGTGATCCTGTGTGGATGAAGTAGGGAATGGCCTGAAGCATTCCTCGGGGAGCAGAAGCCTTTGGCAGGAATGTGCTGACAGCCTGGGCTGAAGATTCCCCCTGGGGCTGGGACAAGCGGGTGCTGCCCATCCAGACTCCCTAGGCTAGATTTCAGGTCTCTCTGTGTCCATCCATCGAGAAGGTCCACATGGGGGCCCACATGAACGCGGACAGCCCAGAGGACAGGCCCCTGCTCACAGATGGGGTGGGGATGGGTTGTGGGCCACAAAAATGATGATCCTAAGAGGATCCTGAGTGCTCAGGAGACCGCAGGAGGTAGGTGGAGTTCCCCCTTCTGCCCATGGGAAAACAGGCTCAGGGAGGCCAGGCTCCAAGCTCCAGGTCCCCCATGGACTGAATGGGGGAGCTGAGATTGTTCTAGAAGGACTCATGGCATGCTTCAGGGGAATGGAGCGTCAGTATCAGCAGACGTAGGTCGGACGTCTAGGGTCTGCAGTCAAAGACGGTGGGCGCAAGGGGACTGAGGCTATTCTGCTCTCAAGGATCTTGTCCTTGGCCCTCTAGAAGCGGCCCTCGAACAAACTGGCCAGCCTGGTGAGGCAGCTGCAGAGAGCACGGAAGGGGCTGCCCAAGAAGGTGAGTGTGCCTGAGGGACAGGGCCTCCAAGGCCAGGGGAGAGGGGCTCCTCCCTGAGGGCTAGAAGCGTCCAGATCAGGACAGGTGGGACCTGCCACTCCAGCTCCACCTCCTGCCTGCCGCCACAGTTGCTCAATGTCTTCTTTCCTGGGGACCAGGAGGAAGGAGTCTAGCAGGCTGGGTAGAGAATGGATTTGGGGCTGGGGAGGGGCCCGGGGCTCCATAGCCAGGGGGTTTTTTGAATTTCAAAAAGCAGGCCCTGGAGGCGATTAGGATGAGTCTGATGTTCTGGGAGGGTGAGGGGAAAGCGAATCCAGGGGAAGCAACTAAGGGTCCTAGGCCCTTTTCCATGTGGGAAAGTGGGGTGGGCCAGGACGCTGAAGTCTTTTCGGGGAGGGCCCCTGTGGGCACCAGACAGCAGGGACTCATCCCAAACCTACCCCTCATGACACAGGGTGTCGTCCCATACCTTGGCACTTTCCTCTCCGACCTGGTGGTGCTTGATACAGCAATGGAGGACTACCTGGAGGTGGGTGAGCCTGAGGATTGTGGAGGAGGGACCAGAGTCCTGAGGACAGGGAGCAGAGAGTCCCCGGACTGAGCCCTGAGCTCTGAGTCCTTCGGAGACCTCCCTTCCCCACAGCCTCACAGCCGCCCCTAAGAACTGGCATCTCTTGCCCATCTCAGTGCTGAGGGAAGGGAGTCTGCGCCCATCTCAGTGCTGAGGGAAGGGAGTCTGCACCCAGACGGGTGGCCCAAGACTGGGGAAGCACCAGCGCATCCTGAAGGTGAAGCTGCATGCGCTCTGTGTGCATGGGCTGCAGCCTCTCCCTCAGACCTTGCCTGTCGGGGACAGTGAAGTCAGGACCCTGCACATCAGCCACACTTCAGGAGCCCAGCAGATCCTGCCTGCCTGAGGCGTCTGCCGCTCCCTTCAGTCACCACAGAGTGTTGTGCTGCAGGGTGCTGACCGGGAGCCCTTTCAGCATCCCCCAGTCTTCCTTCCTCTGGACCCCAGGGCTTGCCCTAACCCCAGTCTCATTGTGTGTGTGGCTTGGCGGCCCACTCCGGGGTCCTGGCCTACGCGCAGCCTCAGAACGGGTGGGTGTAAGGTGCTAGGACTGACCGGGGGCCTCTTTCTGAAGGACAATGGTTGTCTACTTTCCAGGGCAATGAGATCAACCACCGCAAAAAGAATAAGGTGAGCATACGTAGCCCTGGCTGTAGGGAAGGGCAGGCAGACCCTATCAGAGACGCCCCTGGGAAGAACATTGCTTGGCTCCATCCACTCCCCTCCATCTCCCATTTCCTGGGACAGGTTGCTAAGAATGAAGTGCAAGACCCATCGAGTCAGTCAGTAGGGATCCAGAAGGGCATCAAGGAGAACTTCCCTTGATGGAGGAGGGGCTAATTCTACTAGCCTCTGAGAACAGTTTGGGACCAGACGAAGTTGCATGCAGGAGGGTGGTCATGTGTGCCAAGACCCAGGACCCGACCCCTGTCCCGCTGCTCGGCCCTCACCTGGCCCTGTAGCTTCCCCACCCAGGCTCAGGGTGCATCCTGTGCCTCTGTCCCGGCCCAGGAATACCGAGTCCTCACGGACATCATGCTGCTCCAGGCGGCGGCAGAGAATTACTGCCTAGAGCCCCAGCATCCATTCACGGCCTGGTTCTGGGCTGTGGAGCGGCTCAGCGAGGAGGACAGGTGAGGCCCACTCAGGAGCTGGGTCAGGCGACGTCGGGGTGGACTCTTTCTGCTGGCCCCGCCTGGGATCCTCCTTCTAGGGCTCCCTGGGCAGCCAGACACCAGCTGTGGGAAAACCCTGGGAGGGACTCCTGAATGCCAGCTGCTGCTCAACTCACAGGTGTCCCTCTGTCCTTAGCTACAACCTGTCATGCCAGCTGGAGCCGCGGTCCTAGCTGGCCAGCAGAACACAAGCACCAGGACCACTGGCTACAGCCACCATCAGACCTGAACCCGTGCACACTGGCTGAGCCAAGGATTGCCCCTCGGCCCCTGGGCTACTTGTGGTGCACGAGCCCCATCCGCTGCTCAACACCCCTTCCTCTCCCCTACAGAATTACTTGTTCTGGAAGGGGCAATATTGAATATAATTAAAGGGTTGTTATTTAACCACAACCACCACCACCACAACAACAAAAAGGAATGAGAACCCTTGGGATTAAAGTTTTCTTACCCAAATAATAATAGTAGTAGTAGTAGTAATAATAATAATAATAATAAAGGTTTTTATTTTCTCCTCTACCTGCCCACGTGTGCGTTTGGTTCTTTTATTTCCTACGGTAATGTACAACGTGTACAGACTCTCTTCTTCATTCCTGAACCCAGAAATCTTACAGAGTCAGCAGCTATTCAATGGGGCAGAAAGGAGAGGAGCCAGCCCTCCTCACTTCTGGTGGCACTACTCATTACTGGTGGCACCTCCCAATGCCGTTTCCTCAGAGGACAGGTTCATTTCTGTGTCAGGCATCTGGGCAAACAGCAGACACAGCCCTCAGGACCCCTGAGATGGAGACGTTGCAGGTCCTTCCCCAGGAAGGCAACAAACCCTGACCAGGCGAGTCCTGGAGAGTTCCTTCCCCTCCCCAGAACTATGTGCTGCCCAGGAGAGGGGCTGCTACTCTACCCTCTAAAGCAAGGAGGACGATGTCTTGCTTCCTTGGGGATATGCTACGTGTGCGTGTGTTTGTGCGGGTTTGGACCCAGTATTTGGGACTGGCGGTTGTCGAGTTCAGTCTCCTGAATTGCATCAGCACGATGTAGGGAAAACACATGCAAAGAGATTCAACCCTGCCTGTGGAAGCTCCAAAATCTGAGGAAGATATTTTGTAAATGGAAGAAGGGCAGGCAGGACGTCCCGTCCTCAGTTTCCCTAGAGGCTCTCCAGGTTCACCCTTTACCAAGACTGGAATCCCCCTGGGATCCTTATCCAGGATCTCTGGATTCCTTTTCCCTGCTTCTTTTGGGTGAGGCTGGAGAAAAACGAAAGAAACTGGGAGGTGTCTCTGGCTCTATTCACGTCTATGCTGACCTAGGAGCTAGGATGTCCAGCCATCCTGCATTTCCTTACGCAGTTCTTGGCAAGGCCGTGGGGCCCTTCAGGCCCCTGACCCTCTTGGTCAGGTCCATGGTAGCCACTGCTCCCTGGCTGGGGCCTGATGGAGCAGAGATTGGTTCTCCCTTGCCAGGATAAAGGTTCAGATCCTTGACCAGAGAAACCCCACACTCTCCTGGCTGGCCAAGGGCACTGTCAGGTCCAGGTGGTTCTGAAGTCCCTGGTCTCCATCATCCACCAGGTGACACACCCATGTTCCACTCACTTGTCTGAAATGGGGAACTCGCCTGACGCGGTAGACCAACACACACATGGAATGTGAGCAGGGGAGAAGCGTCTATCATGCAAATGGATGCGAAACGAAGCAAGGGTAGGAATCCTTCTCTCCAGACACAACAGACTCTGAACCAAAGGGGGGAGGTACGAAGCCACAGAGAAGGACACTACTTCCTCGCAAGGGAGGCCATGTAATAGGAGAGAACATCTCGAAATATGTAGACACGCACCATGGGAGCACCCAAAGGCATCCAACAGTGCATAACAAACATAAAGTCACCTTTGACAGCCGTACCATGCAGTGGGGGACTCTAACACCCCACATCTGCTAATGGACACAGGATCCAAACTGACAATCAACAGGGAATCTATGGCTTTGAGGGATGCACCCGTTTCAACACGTAGATGCAGAACCTTCCACCCTGAAACCGCAGCATCCGCAGTGCTGGATTTCCAGTGCACATGGAACATTCTCCAGAGTAGATCACACGTTAGGGCACAACCCAAGTCTCAACAAACTCCAAAAGATGGATATCATCCCACGCATCTTTTCTCAGCACGATGCTACGGAACGCCAAATGAACCCTAAGAGCAACCCTGGAGAGACCACGAATCCATGGAAGTTCAATTACATGCTACCCAACCAGCACTGGGTCAACCCGGAATCCAAAGAGGATGTCCAAAATTACATGGAAGCAAAAGGACACGCCAAGGGTCCCCAACCTTGCAGATACAGCGCCAGGGAATCTAAGAAGACAGGATCCAGCACCACAAGAAAAATCCCCAATACCATCAGCTGACACATAAGGACCTAGCCAAAGCACAACACAGAGCTCCTGAGCAGTCGCTCAGCCTGGGCGAGTTGGAGCTCCTGCTGTTGGGTGCAGGCTTAGCTTCCATCTCGACTCTAAGTCCCAGCCTGGGGGGTGTTCTTTCCTTTCTCCCAGGACCATCCCCACCAGGGCCACTGGGGAATCAACCCTTCAGGGGGTTCTCGGCAGAGAGAAATGGCCCAAAGGGCCCAGGAAACAACCACCCCTTCCCCACTGGTGGATCAAGGTGGCCCATTAGCGCTCCCTCTGTGGAACATTCCACAGTGCTTTTGGGGGGACGACCCTCTCAGGCTCTGATGCCCAGGGTTTCTCGGCAAAGGGCAGATTCCGACTGAGTACCCCTGGGAGGGACCTGACACTCTGCACTTCCAGCATGCTCGCAGCTAATGCCCCGGCCACCTGTCCCCGGAGCACACGGAGAGACAACTTGCCAGCGGACCAGTGGACAAAACGTCCTCTCTTTCACCACCAGGAAGAGATCGATGCGCAACCGTCTGGCAGCCACAAAGAGGTGTTTGATTGTCAGGAAGATCAACAGCCAGGCAGGGCTTGGTCCACCCCCACAGGCCTCTCCTCCTCTTCTCCTCCAGAGTATAGGGAGGCAGGATGGCAGGAAAGACAGTTTGTTCAGTGGAAGCGAAATCCTGAGCTTGAGTCCCTTTCTCCCTAGTAGCCTGGGCACTCCTACGCTGCTTCCACTGTGGCCTCTGTGCAAGGCCATTCGAAACACCAGTGCTGGCTTGCGAAGTTCCGGGATACTGGGCAGAAAGCGATGGAACACAAGAGAGTCCCAGGGAAGTGACAACGGGTTTGGTCATGAAAGCTTGAAGCTGTCAAAGACCATCTCTTGCCCTATGTTCCCTTGGTCAGAAACCTTTCAGCAACCGCTCAGAGGAGAGACAGGCAGGTACAGAGCAGGGATGGGGAACCCTGGGAGCCACTGTGGACCGAACCGTGGGTGTTTTGTTAACATGGGCTTTGATTCATGTGTGACTTTTCAGAAACAGAAAAGAATAAAGGGAATCAGGAAACAGAGGCAATCAAAAACACCGGCTCAAATATAGGGAACATACTGTTGGGAACCAGGTGGGCGGATGGGTGGAAGAGGGGGTGGGGATTAAGAAGACACTTACTGTGCTGAGCACCGAGTCACATACAGAATTCCTGAATCCCTACTCTTCAACTGAAACGACGAAAATACTGTACGTCCATTAGACTGTATTTTCAAAATTGTCTTTGAAAGGTGGGTATTAGGAGACCAAAATGAGATTACGCTCTGAGAGTTTCCCAATCAGGTCTCCTCAGGCTGTACGTGAATGCACCTTAAAGATCAGTGAAAGAGCCCAAAGACAAAAGTGACATCTGTTGATATGGAAAGGCCAGTGCCCACCTCTGTGATCACAGAAAACACACACCTTCCTATGATATTGGCTGTCGTAAAAGCATTTCACCGACGTCCCCTTGGAGCTACGCTCCTCTGGTATTTCCATTCTCCTTGGTTGTGTGTCCTCATGGAGTAGTTGAAGGGAATATTGCTACCCCGTGTTTGGTGGACTAAACCAAAGCTGGCTATTTCTAGCCCCTGGAAGACTGAGCTAAAGGGCCTTCTGGAAAACATTGCACAACTGGATCTCTCATCGTCTTCCAGAGAAGGAAAGGGAGGCCCCAAAGGGCACCAGTGGAACAGGAACACAGAGGAGGTTCTCCTGACACCAGCATCAGGATCCCAACTCCCTGAGCAAGAATGAAGAACCCCCGTCCCCCCACACACAATGGACACATATCACTGGAATGGGTCAGTTCCCAGGAAAAGCGAAATGCGGCCAAACATGGAAAGGTACACAATAACCTCACTGAAAGAAAGCCCACTGGGATCCCCTGCCCTGGGTCTTAAGTTCCACCTATGCATGAAGCCATTTGATAATCACAGGGGAAGGGAGGGAAAACTGAATGGGAAGCCACCAGAGAGGGAGAAAAACGATGCGAGGCTCTTCTCTAAGAAACAAGCAGAGGAGCCTAACAAATAGCAGGGAGCACATGGGGAGTTAGAGAGGAGAAGGGAGTTAGGGAAAACTGGAAGGGGAGGTGAACCTTGAGAGACTATAGACTCTGGAAAACAATCTGAGGGTTTTGAAGGGGCGGGGGCGTGGGAGGTCGGGGTACCAGGTGGTGGGTATTATAGAGGGCACGGATTGCACGGAGCACTGGGGGTGGTGCAAAAATAATGAATACTGTTATCCTGAAAATAAAGAAAAATTAAATTAAAAAAAAAAGCAAAGAAACAAGCAGAGGGTTGCTGGAGGGGAGGTGGGTGCGGGTATGGGACAATTCGGGCAGGAGCATAAAGGAGGGCATGCGATGGGATGAGCACTGGGGGTGAAACGCAACTGATGAACAGCTGGGCACTACCTCGGAAGCTGATGAGGAACTGTACGGTGGCTTACTGACTTTCCACAACAACAACAAAATACAATCCAAGGTTCTGTGTTTCCTTGATTTTCAATGTGGAAAATACGGGATGATTTCTTTTCTTCCCTCAAGCAAGGAAATGACATAGCCTATTCACGAAAAGGCAATGCTCAGGACATTCTACCCCTTTCAGCCCTAAAGAAGTTTTTCAAACAGGCTTTCACCAGTTGCAGTCCTCATGCCCTTCTAGTCATTTCGGAGCACTCTTGACAGGGGGCAAACCCTTTTTTTCTTCAAGGTGACTCACCCCAAGCAGGTAATATCCCTATGTGCCACAGGAGTGACTACAGGTGCGCCCCCCCCCCCAACCTTTCCAAGGGCCTCACTACAAGTTTTCCAGAAAGGTGGCATGAATAGTACTGGCTGGAAGGTGGATGCTGCATGACATCCATCCCTTTGTTCACTTGAGGGATGACTAGGGGCAAAGTCTCCATCTCAGTCGTGGACGTGCCAGAGCTCTCCAGCTCCCCTTCAGACACGGCCCTGCCCTCTCTCCCATAGAAGAACCTGCAGAACTACGTGACCATGAACTGGGAACACACAACAAGGGTACAAAGGTCTTACCTGAATTCAGCTCAGCATGGCAATGACAGACTGGTCCCTCTTGGAGGTTGTTCCCAGTGTCCTTGAGGCATTCGAACCCCTTCTTGGCGGCTGACTCCAGACAGTGGCTCACCTGTCACAGTGGCTCATGATAGAGGGATGAGAAGTTCCTCGGAGACAGGTGTCACCACACCACTATCATCACCCTTTGTCGTGGAATAAATCTATGTCCCTCGTCGGATTAAGAAACCCTTCAAACAGGACTGGAGCAGGTGGCAAGAAAAGGCTCCCTTTGAAGAAGGGCTGAGCTTGGGGACATGTCCAGTCCTATGTCTCACTGCTGCCATCACCACACACAGTGGTGCCCCAAATGGGCAGGGTACCATTTCCAGTACACGGCTCCTGCTCGCCCAAGGTACCTATTCCTATCATCGCGCCATCGCATCTGGTCAGGACCCCAGCATTAGGCCTGTGCGTCTCCAGTTCCTGCTGCTGCCTGCCTCCACCAGCGATCCTGTTTCCTCTCTGAATTCCGAGCGCCGCAGCATCCATCTTCCTCACCTTCACAAAACAGGATTGTGCAATGATTTCATGGATACGACCTGCAAGGCACAGGATGGAAAAGAAAAGGAAACTCACACCCTGGACATTCAGGATACTTAAAATCTTTGTGACTTGAATGACGTTATCAACCAAGGGAAAGCACAGTCCAGAAGTCGGGAAAGCATGTTTGCAAACCATGGATCTGGCAGGTTCTCAATATCCACAATATCTAGAGATCCCAGGAACTCAACAACATCAACAACAAGAGAAAAACAAGTCAAATGTGATGTGTGAATGTACACATGGGCAAGAGACATAACCTCAAAGCTATACGCAAGGAAGGAAATTGCAAGCAATGAGATACCTTTATGAATCCATGAGGTTGGCTCCCCATGGAAAAAGAAAAACAAAACAAAACACAACAAAGCAAAACAAAACAAAGCAAAACACTCGGGAGAAAGGAAAAGACCAAGCCATGGCAAAGATAAAGAGAATTAGGAACCTTGCTGATTGGGTGTGGTAGGAATGTTTAAGGGCATGCTTGTGAAATCAGTATGACAGCTCTTCACAAAAATCAACTTGAGTGGGACACCTGGGTGGCTCAGTCTGTTGAGGTCTCAGGATCCTGGGATGGAGTCCCACATCGGGCTTCTTGCTCAGCCGGGAGCCTGCTTCTCCCCTGCCTGCTCTGCCTGCCACTTCTCCTGCTTCTGCATGCCTCTTTCTCACGCTGACAAATGAATAAATAAACCGTTTTTAAAAAATCAACTTTCGCACTACCATGTGTTTTAGTACTTGCCCTTCTGTGCTAGGTACCCACATTCATGAACAGGATAGTATGGTCCTGGAGACTTATCTGAGCACACCTTCTCATGGCAGCATGGTTCCTAAAAGCTAACCCATGAACGCAATCCAAGTATCTGTCCAGGGAGGAACAGATGTTGTATATACAGACGTTGGGATAGTATTCATTCGCTAAAGAGGACAAAAACATTGACATGCGCCACCCCGTGGGCGAACGTTGAGGAGGGTGTGCTAAGTGAGAGGAGTATGCATGAAGATAACCAACTTGGACTCCACTCTTAGGACCTACCTAGAGTGGACTCCGAAGGACAGAAAGTAGAATGGTGTTTGCCAAGGGCTGGAAGGAGGCGCTCGCGGGAAGAGTCTGACGCATGCTAAAGAGCTTTAGATGGACAAGATGCCAAGGAGATGGGAAGGTGGGTTCCAGGGAGCTTGGGACAAAGACATTAATGCTTTTTAAGACATTTAGAATGTACTCCGTGAACTTCATGGACTTCACGACCTAAAAATAAATTGCACTGAAAAGCTGCAAAGATGGAGAAATGAACACAGGACCATTTCATCTGGCCCTTTATACCCTTTCCAGGTAGGTCCTCTCTCAGCCATTCGACTTCTGCCATTTTCCTTGAGACAACATGGAGCCAACAAAATGTCCTTCTGTGCCTACTTCGAGGTTGAAAGACAGAATTGCCCCACCCGGGACAACTTTATGTGAGAAGGTATTTTTCAGAGTTAATTTCTTGAGACCTGTTATTCCTTGATCATGTTTTCAAACAGAACCCAAACTGAACATTCTCCTTCGTCTGCTTGATTTTTCCTTCCCTGATTTTTTCCCCCCACTCAGAACCCATTGTTGATGCAAGGGCTTGGGTGTTCCTATGCCTGTCGTCATCTACTGACTTTAGCTTCTGCTGTTTCCAGTTTTGCTTACGTGTCATTCCTTTACCAAGTCAACTTTCCCGAGGCTCATTATGAATAGTAAAATATTTTCGGCCCCAGTTGGATTGAAAGAACTGACATCGAGCACTGTGCACGTCTCAGCTACACAACACAATGACTTCATTTTCCTAGGCCCTAAAAGGATGACCAGAATAAGCGGTGTCCACAAGGATTCCTGACCATGGGGGTGGGCGCAGGGAGTTCTTGGCCATATTCCCTGGCTGTCTAGGAGTATGTTCCCAGGCGTGGAACTCTGGGATCCTACGGTAGATTGTTGGTTGGGAGCATAGGAGCTAACAAATGCCGGTGAGGACAGGGAGAACAGGGAACCCTTGGACACCATCCGTGGGAATGCACACTGGCACAAGTCACTGTGCAACACAGTATGGAGGGTCCCACAGTCTAGAGATGGACCAACGCACCAAACAGTGCCATGCGAAAGAAAAGAGCAAGCGTTCCGTGAGACAAACGAAGAATACTCTGAAAGAAGGCTGCAGAGTCATTGGAGAGAAAGGCCCGAAAGGCCTCACTGAGGGGGACAGCGCTGAGGACAGAATAAAAACAAGGGAGCTAGTCCCACACAAGTCTGGCTGCCCTGTGTCATGAAGAGGGAAGGCACCTCTGCCTTAGAGCCTCACTACCAGAAGCTGGGTTGGCCAGAGGACATGAAAGAGGCATCCAGTGTGGCTGGAGAGCAACTGGGAGCAGAGCAGAGGGTGGTGAGGAAGGCAGGGACAGGGCCTCAGGCCTGGGAGACAGGTAGCGATCTCTTGTCCCTCTGCAACGGCATTGCCCCAATACCCTGCATCTTCAAATGCATGGACTGAATGCCCCACAGTTGTTGCAGAAGAGGAATGGAGGCACAATTCCGCATGCTTCCTCCACATCACCATACTTGTGAGCCCGTGGTTGTAACTGAGGCTGGACTAGCAGAGGATTTTCCCCAACTTAGCACCCATCATTCGGGGAGCCATTCAACTCAGAATCTGAGTTTCTGGGCGCATGTTGGCCTTGCCACTGCCTCCGATCCTGGCACTGTGAGCCTCGATAGATGGCAGCGCCAACCATCTGGGCATGTTTTTCGCTTCAGATTCCGAGAAGAAAAGGGGAACAAGGGAGAAGTGGACCATGAGCAAAGAAACTAGGAAGTGCGAAACTCCTTGCCTGACATCTAGAGAAACACGAGGCATGCTATTTCATCACGTTGAGTAAGTACATCGCGTGGCTCAGAAGCCACTCGCTAACCACCCAGAGCTTGCAGAGTGATGCCTCCACCACAGGTCAGGATCCCTGGGAGCCACTGTGAAGGCTGCTCCCCTCATATACCAGAACGAGGGAAAGAGGTCTCCTTCTAAAGCTATGTGGGAAACAACTGAACCGTTTCACTACCGAGGATGACAAAGTCTGCATCTTCGTGCATTTCCACCCCATCATGGTGCCCCATTATAATGACGCCAAGAGGGAAAGGGACGGTTCCAAAACGACACAAAGCCGGGACCCAGGCCTCCTCGCAGCGTTCCTCCAGGCCACGTCCCACCCCTTCCTGCAATTCATCTGGCCTTCTATGTGTGCCTCTGATTTCCCGTGACACCGTCGCACACATACCACAAATACGGTCTACATACACCCTAAGATGTCCCAAGGAACTAGATTCTCCCTGGTCCCCACTATGCAGGTTGGGAATGTGGGCACTAGGGGAGACACACAATGACTGAGGACACAGGAGTGGGAAAGGACAGAGAACAAACGTCTGACTTCAGCTCTGTCTCCTGAAAGGGAGGACCTGAGTGCCAATTCCAGAGCATGGTGCCTCTGGCACTTTTGGCTCATTGTGTACAGTCCCGGGGAAGAGAGGTCAAGAGCCAAGTGAAGGGGCTGCAGAGAGGGGGTGACTTTAGGAAGGGCCCCAGGTATTAGAATCCTGAAAGCGTGACCTCATATTCTTCATGATAGGCCCCAACTGAACTTAGAACTCTGGCAACCAGGCACCCACTTTCAAAGGGCAACCTGCTCTCCAGCACACTTGAGTGGAGACCTTCGACAGAACACCATGTTCAGTTGTTGTCTTCCTACTTCCAGGGGTGCTGGGCCCACAGGAGCCCAGAGCCAGAGACATGACTGCAGTTGCAGACAGTGCTTCAGCCCTCTTTTCCGAAGCTTCTGGTCATGGGGCCGGAGACACCAACAGGTAACACAAGGCAGCTCGGGGCAGCCCACTGGAGAGTGGGCAACAACTGTGGTCCCACCTCAGCGGGCACACACCACTGTCCCTTACTGTGTGGGAGCGCATCTCTCTCTCTCTCTCTCTCTCTCTCTCCCTGTTTGTGTGTGTGTGTGTGTGTGTGTGTGTGTGTGTGTGTGTTTGTAGAAGTGGGGACAGGGGATGAGGGATATGCCCTTCCTGGGCAGAAGCAAGCTGCCTGGTGTTGGAGGCTGGACCCATCTGTCATGTTCATACCCCAGGTCATAGCAGGCTGGATGAAAAGGGGAGGGTGACACAATGATAAGGCTCATGGTAGTCATGAGCCTTAGAGTGTCCTCTGGCTACGTCCTTGCTCAATGTCTTTTCAGCCATCCCTCTTAGCCTGAACTGGAGAACACGATGTCTAGTGGGGGTGTCCCCTGGTGGCAATGTTCCGGGAGGCTGCTAATGGCTCTTGGCCCTGTGTCTATGGGGCACTGCCTTTTCAGAGCTGCACCCCAGAGACTGTGAATGAGCTGGCTGGGGACTTCAACGACTCCAACTCGCTGGACAAGGGTCAGGTGTCCCAGGCCACCCAGGATCAGTGCTGCTCTGAGGTGAGAATAGGAAGAAGCTCCTCCACACCCAGGGCCCCCATGCAACGATGGGGACAAACCTGGGGCCTTCCCAGAGTGTTTCCACTTGACTATTCCACCGGCCCCACCCCAGAGTAACCCACACCTCCGCACATATGCCACACCTATGGGTAAGTAAGGGAGGAAGACACTCTTCACCTACGTGGGACTGGTAGAGAATAGAGTGAATGCTTTCCGTGGCATGGGGGGAAGTTGTTTTGATTTCTTTCCTCTGGCCTTGTGTTGCTTTTCACAAAGCCATGAGTATCTTGGCCTTTTCCCACGGGTTTTACGATTTTCCCTACTCATGCCAGCTAACAAGTGGAGAACCCAGCTGGGTTCTGGAGAACTGGCCCACGCCCTTCTAAATCCTCATACCAGATAGGGTGATTGAACCTACAAAAGGGCCGGTGGGATCAAGCCATTCTACAGGTCTTTCTGGAATGTATCAACTCTCAGAACACATCGAATCCTAGGAGGTCCACCAGCTCACAGGCTCTTTCCCTCTAGGTCCTCACAGTCCCCCTTTCTAAAGGACGTGGTCTGCTACAGTGACTCGGTCTAGCATTGCTGCTGGAACTTGACGTGACTCAAACTGCTTGCCATTCCAGCAATGCTGCAAGGAAAGGGCACCTCAAGGGTCCTCACAGATGATTTGGGTCACTCCATCTGCCAGACCGTAGACCCAAAGATTGGGTGGAAGGCCTCCGATGCCTCCTGGCCCAGGTAGCTGGCTCTGGCATGAGCTGCTGCAAGGCTTCAGCTACTCCATCTCCCTTGACAAGCAGCAGGGACCTCAGGCCACCAACAACATCCAGTCCTGGTCTGGGGTGAGAACGGGCCCAGGTTCATGGCCAGTCTCAGGACCCAGAGATGACCGGGGCCAGCCCACAGCCCAGACTAGACACAACTGGCTGCCCTGGGGCCTGCCAAGGAAGGTGGTTTCCCCCTGAACCTTTCTGCCCCTGACAGCAACAGGCCAAACCGCATCAGCATAGGCGAAATGCCATGTAGCCCATGCTTTGGACAGATCTCAGACCCAACGCGGATGACCTTGAGCAGGCTTGGAGATTCTCAACCTCTCTTTTCTCCTCTCAACAGTAGGGCTCCTTCCTCATGACTCCATGGCATACACATACAGATCTTCATACGGGCTAGGAAGAGACAGACAGGCTATTGCTGTCCAGCGAACCACACATGTTGAAGTCACCAGTACATTTAAGCCTAGATGGGTCCTTTGGAGGTTGGTTTTAGGTTTTCAGCCAAGAACCTTTTTTCTGGGTGGGCACACAAGTCCCTCGTCGTCTTGCCCAAGTTCCCAAAGGGATGGGAGGATGCAGTCTGAGCTCCAGACCCTGCTCTTCCTGGGGCTTCACGGCGTTGAAGCTGACTATGTTGCTCCCCACCCCGCCCCCTTGTCTGCCTGCTGGAAAAGGCATCATCCCTGTCCCCGGACGAGGCCTGCACGATGCTGGAGCTCAAACAAGGCACAGTGCAGAGATGGAGACATTCCCTGCTGCTATCCTTCCCGGATAGAAGCCTCTCAATCGTCACCACCATGTTCTCCATCTATCAGATGTTCCCGTCAGCCCGGCAGGTCCGGGATCACCAGTTCCCTCGGTGAGTGCCCACCTCATAGCCAGCACAAGGGGGAGCCTTCCGTCTACTAGTTGTAGGACTTGGGAATGTCACTGCACCTCTCTGACTTTCCCTCTCCTGTCCGGAAAAGTGGAGGTGCTAAGAGGATGAACCTCGTAGGGCGACTGCAGGGAGTCATGGCAGGAAACATGGCACGCGCCTCTCTGGGGCCCGGCTCTGCAGAAAGGGCTGCTGGACATGCTGGGCGTCTTCGCGCTGAACATTTCCCTCTCCAGGGAAGACGCGTTCAGGCTCAACCCTCACAGGCCTGTGGTCCTTCTGGGTCTAGAGAAAGGAAACGGAAAGCTGGCAGCTTTCCTATTGGCAAAGGACCTCTGAGATGCCATCTAGCTGGTCCTGACTGTGGTCCTTTATGTGCCCAGGTCGAGGGGACACTGGGAGCAGGCAGAGCAGCCCAAGGGCCACTCAGGATTTGCAAAGTCCTGTTTGGGATGATTTCATTCAATCATGGCTCTTAAGCACCTAGGAATGCAGGCTCTCTCTAGTCACCAAGAGCAGTGAATGGGTAACGTAGAGACAATGTCTGGGTCTCCATTCTCGTCCCAGGGTCACATAGGCACTCTCCACATCCTAAGCACGCATGTCTAGCGTTCATCAGATGGGGCATCTCTGTGACCTACTCTAGGGATGAATGGATCCACCTCTCTTGGGACCATGAGGATGCACTCTACGATCAAGGAAGAACAGGATAGGTCTTTGGGTGCCAGAGGAGGTCCTGCTGCCTCCACAGAGCAGGGTGGGAGGCGACAGGGGATGTTGCTGGCGAGGGATGTTCAGAACCATGGATCTCCCAGGACTCTCGATTTCCATGGGAGAGCTTAGTGGGGCAGCTTCCTCTGAAGAGGCCAAAGAGTCCGAGAGAGGTGTGGACGGGATGCCAAGCACTCTGGGAAGCAGAGCCCATTGTGGGCTGAGTTGGTGCCTACAACAGCCATCCCTTGGATGGTCCATTCTTGCTCCGCCTGCCCCTATCCATATCCACCTCCGCTGACCACCACAAGTGGGGCCAAGGACAGAAAGGGTGGGGACCGGACCACTCACCCGTCGGCCTCCAACCAAAGCCCAGACACTGGTCTGCAGGGAGGATGCATGACTGAGGGGCCAAAGGACAGACCTATGGGAGGTCCCTCCCTCATCCCACGTGGTCAGCAGTCAGCAAGGACAGCTCCAGAGGGGTTGCAAGTGGGCTGGCGCCATTCTGTGGGGCCCACACCGAAAGGATGGTGCTGTGGGAGTAGCGTGGAAAAGGAAGGGAAGGCCAGGTCTCTGACTCTGCCCCACATTTGACTTTCCCCAGCACTCTGTGTCCCATCTTGGGAACCTGGCCTGAGCAGACACGGCAGGATATCGGGCAGTCCCTGCACACTGCCCATGTGGAGGTCAAGGGGGCCTATGTGCACGTCACGTGGCATGACCGGGACCTAAACACCCATGCCCCCGTTCCGCTGAGGCAGCGGGAACTTCTGCAGCTCACAGAGGCTGAGGCGGAGGGTAAGGGGCATTGCAAGCTGGGAAGGCCATCTGGGATGGGGCTCATGGGCTGGGTATTCCTTGAAAGGCCATGGGATCCGTCCTGTTCAGGGAAAGGCACATGGAGTGTCAGTGATGTGGCTGAATCGTTCCCCTTACTCCCACCCCCGTGTCCGCTATGCGACGCGTTCCAGCAGCTGAGCCGGCCAAAGAGCCTCCCATGGAGCGAGAGGCAACCCTGGCTCTGCATCAGCCATCACCTTCAGGGTCCGAGCCAGCCTCCCCTCCACCGGCTGCTCCAGAACTGGAACAGGGGCTCCTAGGTTACGGATGGTCGCCGGGTCCTGAGGCACAGACGGCTGGGCCATCGGCTTGCCTGGGAGTTTGCACGCCAGCTGTCGCAGGTGCCACTGAGCCCACTCCAGCCGCAGAGGCATCCTGCCAACCCAAGAAGCGGCTCAAAGAGAAGGAGCCTGACCTCCTGGACTTCCCTCCCAAGCTGGTGGCAGAGCAGCTCACCTACATGGATGCGGTGAGCAGCTGGGCCCCCAGGGTAGGAGGGCAGGGCCGGCTTTTCTTCTGCTCTCCGCTGCCCTATACCGGCTTTTCCCTGATGTGGACTCCTAGGATATAGGGCCAGATCTCAGCTGCAGCCCTAACCGACCGGGGAAACCCATCAGGGTTTTTAGACCTGAGCTTTCACTGTCCAGCTGCGGACTGTGGAGACAGGCACTGAGAAGGACTGAGGCAGAGGTACCACGCAGATGCAATGACTCAGAAGCGAGAGCCCGTAAATGGGAAGGCTCTGGTCCCCCGCGGGGAGGAGGGCAGCTCCCTGTGTGCAATCCCGTCCATGGGTCGCCCACCCATCTGCCTGGGAGCCTGAGCACCATCAACCTGGCTTAGGCATCTGATGCGTCCTGAAGGACAGGCTAGACACGGAAAGCCATGCTTTCAGCCACCAGGTGACAATGGGCACCTGTAAGGAGACAGGGACCGCAGGGATGAGCATTTGGAGGAGGAGATGCCCCCTTGGGAGCACCACCTGGTGCGGCCCCCTGGACATGGAATGATCAGGGTGCACACGCCTTCCTCCCTTCCCTTGCCTCTCTTGGCTCCTGGGGCATCCCGCACTGGCTTCCCTCGGAGAAGAAGAGGGGCATGAAATGCAGGCTCTCTAAGCAGGCTCCGGCCACATTCGCAGCCTCCTGAGCTCCAGCTCTGACCTGGGACCCCTCCCGAGGACATGAGTCTTGCATGGGCGAACATGTGTGGGGCTCAACACACCTCCCCCTGTCCCCTAGGAGCTGTTCAAGAAGGTGGTGCCCCATCAGTGCCTGGGCTCCGTCTGGTCCCGGAGGAACAGGCCTGGCAACGAGCACCTGGCACCCACAGTCCGGGCCACCATCGCCCACTTCAATGCTGTGGCCAGCTGCATCGTCACCACGTGCCTTGGCGACCCAAGCATGACAGCCCGGGACAGGGCCGTGGTGGTGGGCCACTGGATCCGGGTGGCCAAGGTATGCTGTGGGAGGCCCAGCTCCCTGAGGCTCGCCTGAGCCTCGGGAACTGCTCTTCTGTCTCGCTCCCTTCTCAGGGCTGAAGGCCCTGCTCTAAGGCCTGTGGTCCCTAGGCTCTTCCTCCCGGGGGCATGGCCCAACGTTGGGACGCTCAGTTCCCACGTGACGCCTCCTTTGCAGTGAGGGAAAATCCTCCCTCTCGCCAGCAGTGTTCCTCTTTAGGGCTGACCTGTGCCCTTCTGCAGCTCCCTGGACATCAGCTTCACCCGTGGGGGAGCCCTAAACCGAGGGGGGCACTAAAGCTCTCGAGCATCTGGGGCTCCTGCTCTCCCACTGACAGCTCCTTCTCCTCCCTCCCCCAGGCCTGTCAGATCCTAGGGAACTACTCCTCCCTGCGTGCCATCCTGGCGGCTCTGCAGAGTGCCTCCATCCACCGCCTGCAGAGGACATGGGACAACGTTTCCAGGTGAGGAGGCTTCTCTGCAGGAGGGGCCAGGATGGAGGCGGGATCTCCCACAGGCCTGTCCTTTGCCCCCCTCAGTCAGCTTGGACCTCCTGGGAGGCAGCAAACCCTGACCAAAGGACCTGGGCCCGGGGCTGCTCCTCTCAGCCTTCCTGGGGAACAGGCCACCAGGCCTCCTGCTTGAGAAATCCAATGTCCTCCATGCCCCACCCTGGCCTCAGCTGAATTCCATATTTCCACGTGGTGACTTGGCAGCCACTGAAGTCTCTGCCCATGGTTCAGCCAGAACCCCACCCAAACCGAGCTGTTCAATTAAGCTGGGAAGGGACGCCCAGGGGGACGCCCAGGAGAACGCCCTCCCATGTCCTACGAAGACCCCAGTGCTCAGAGCAGCCCAGAGCAAACCCTCAGCCAGCCCCGTGGACATGCGGGGCTGCTCCAAGAAAAGGGACTCGCACTCTACCCTGCCACGTTAGGACTCCCCTGAGCCTAACTTCTTTCCCTCTCTTCAGGAAGAGCTTCCGAACATTCCAACAGCTCTGCACAGAAGGCAACCCCCAGGGCAGGGAACTACTCATCAAGGTAGCACGGGAGGTGCAGGGCTCCAAGGACAGGAGAGGGGTGGGAGGAGGCGTGATCCTGTGTGGATGAAGTAGGGAATGGCCTGAAGCATTCCTCGGGGAGCAGAAGCCTTTGGCAGGAATGTGCTGACAGCCTGGGCTGAAGATTCCCCCTGGGGCTGGGACAAGCGGGTGCTGCCCATCCAGACTCCCTAGGCTAGATTTCAGGTCTCTCTGTGTCCATCCATCGAGAAGGTCCACATGGGGGCCCACATGAACGCGGACAGCCCAGAGGACAGGCCCCTGCTCACAGATGGGGTGGGGATGGGTTGTGGGCCACAAAAATGATGATCCTAAGAGGATCCTGAGTGCTCAGGAGACCGCAGGAGGTAGGTGGAGTTCCCCCTTCTGCCCATGGGAAAACAGGCTCAGGGAGGCCAGGCTCCAAGCTCCAGGTCCCCCATGGACTGAATGGGGGAGCTGAGATTGTTCTAGAAGGACTCATGGCATGCTTCAGGGGAATGGAGCGTCAGTATCAGCAGACGTAGGTCGGACGTCTAGGGTCTGCAGTCAAAGACGGTGGGCGCAAGGGGACTGAGGCTATTCTGCTCTCAAGGATCTTGTCCTTGGCCCTCTAGAAGCGGCCCTCGAACAAACTGGCCAGCCTGGTGAGGCAGCTGCAGAGAGCGCGGAAGGGGCTGCCCAAGAAGGTGAGTGTGCCTGAGGGACAGGGCCTCCAAGGCCAGGGGAGAGGGGCTCCTCCCTGAGGGCTAGAAGCGTCCAGATCAGGACAGGTGGGACCTGCCACTCCAGCTCCACCTCCTGCCTGCCGCCACAGATGCTCAATGTCTTCTTTCCTGGGGACCAGGAGGAAGGAGTCTAGCAGGCTGGGTAGAGAATGGATTTGGGGCTGGGGAGGGGCCCGGGGCTCCATAGCCAGGGGGTTTTTTGAATTTCAAAAAGCAGGCCCTGGAGGGGATTAGGAGGAGTCTGATGTTCTGGGAGGGTGAGGGGAAAGCGAATCCAGGGGAAGCAACTAAGGGTCCTAGGCCCTTTTCCATGTGGGAAAGTGGGGTGGGCCAGGACGCTGAAGTCTTTTCGGGGAGGGCCCCTGTGGGCACCAGACAGCAGGGACTCATCCCAAACCTACCCCTCATGACACAGGGTGTCGTCCCATACCTTGGCACTTTCCTCTCCGACCTGGTGGTGCTTGATACAGCAATGGAGGACTACCTGGAGGTGGGTGAGCCTGAGGATTGTGGAGGAGGGACCAGAGTCCTGAGGACAGGGAGCAGAGAGTCCCCGGACTGAGCCCTGAGCTCTGAGTCCTTCGGAGACCTCCCTTCCCCACAGCCTCACAGCCGCCCCTAAGAACTGGCATCTCTTGCCCATCTCAGTGCTGAGGGAAGGGAGTCTGCGCCCATCTCAGTGCTGAGGGAAGGGAGTCTGCACCCAGACGGGTGGCCCAAGACTGGGGAAGCACCAGCGCATCCTGAAGGTGAAGCTGCATGCGCTCTGTGTGCATGGGCTGCAGCCTCTCCCTCAGACCTTGCCTGTCGGGGACAGTGAAGTCAGGACCCTGCACATCAGCCACACTTCAGGAGCCCAGCAGATCCTGCCTGCCTGAGGCGTCTGCCGCTCCCTTCAGTCACCACAGAGTGTTGTGCTGCAGGGTGCTGACCGGGAGCCCTTTCAGCATCCCCCAGTCTTCCTTCCTCTGGACCCCAGGGCTTGCCCTAACCCCAGTCTCATTGTGTGTGTGGCTTGGCGGCCCACTCCGGGGTCCTGGCCTACGCGCAGCCTCAGAACGGGTGGGTGTAAGGTGCTAGGACTGACCGGGGGCCTCTTTCTGAAGGACAATGGTTGTCTACTTTCCAGGGCAATGAGATCAACCACCGCAAAAAGAATAAGGTGAGCATACGTAGCCCTGGCTGTAGGGAAGGGCAGGCAGACCCTATCAGAGACGCCCCTGGGAAGAACATTGCTTGGCTCCATCCACTCCCCTCCATCTCCCATTTCCTGGGACAGGTTGCTAAGAATGAAGTGCAAGACCCATCGAGTCAGTCAGTAGGGATCCAGAAGGGCATCAAGGAGAACTTCCCTTGATGGAGGAGGGGCTAATTCTACTAGCCTCTGAG